>NW_009623311.1:0-7951 GCF_000690535.1 Cariama cristata
CCTGGCCTTCGAGAACTCCCAGCACACTGACTACATCACTGAGAAGCTCTGGAGAAACGCCTTCGCCGCCAGCGCCGTCCCCGTCGTCCTCGGACCCCGCAGGGCCAACTATGAGCGCTTCATCCCCCCGGACTCCTTCATCCACGTCGATGACTTTCCCAGCCCCCGGCTGCTAGCCACCTACCTGAAATTCCTCGATAAAAACAAACCCAACTACAGGAGGTATTTTGCCTGGAGGAATAAGTACGAGGTCCACGTCACCTCGTTCTGGGACGAGCATTTCTGCAAGGTTTGCGAGGCCGTCAGGGCAGCTGGGAATCAAATCAAGACTGTACGAAATCTGGCCAGCTGGTTTGAAAGCTGATGTTCCTGGCGAGTAAGGCTTGCCTGGCCAGCCTGTGCCAGGAGTGAACTGCATCAAGGTATAGGGAAGGATGGGTCTCACAGAGATTGTTCGCCGAGGTAGTACACAGGAGGCTGTCATCGGTAAGACAAGCGTACAGGTACAGGTAAACAAGCTGTGAAAAGCCTACAAAAGGAAGATTTTTATTAAAGTGCAAAATTATTAAAGTATGAGGAAACGTCAGGCAAGATGATTCATAAAGAGCAAAGTCAAATTTCCTGAAGTCATACAGATCTGCAGCCTTTACAGTTGTGCACAGCTCGACATAAATAATCGATGCCAAGTTCTTCAGCCGTACAGCTGAAACCAATTTTGTCAGCTATGACAGCTTCCTGGTCCATGAAACTTTCATCTGCTTGCAGGGGATACATGATCAGCGCTGGCTTTCTGTACTCCAAAGACAAAAGTGAATATTTTTAACAGTGATTATTATGCGTGTGAAAGCTATTTGCAGACAAATTCTGAGCCACAAGTGTTGAACGTAAGAATGTAATGATACAGTAGCACTTTTTAGCAATGTTTGAAGTTGCAGCAGCCAACTAATAATGCTTTGAGCCAAATAATAATTCCATTTAGTAAAAAGTGGATGGAGGGGACTGGATCCGAGTAGAACAAACAGCTCAGATGATATAGAGTGTTTCTTCCACTGCCTACTGAAACCATAGGCACATCTATCCTGTATGAAAGTGGAGAAGAACTTTTAAGTACAGGAAAAGACAGACCGTAGGAAAAAAGTTGGAACGTTTCCACCCTCCCTTTATTCAGGAATTAGAAAATGTTTACAGGAATCTGCATGTTTCTCTCTGCGAAATTACTGCCATATAGG
Organism: Cariama cristata; assembly: GCF_000690535.1. Taxonomy (NCBI): domain Eukaryota; kingdom Metazoa; phylum Chordata; class Aves; order Cariamiformes; family Cariamidae; genus Cariama; species Cariama cristata. The sequence goes on from NW_009623311.1 coordinate 1,230, forward strand.
AAAAAGCAGGGAAAGGCTCAGAACTACAGTTTTTATTGCTATGTTGAATATGTATACAGAAAGGCTAACTTATTTCTCTAGTATTAGACAGTCCTGTTGTGTACCGATTGTTGTGATTTATGGCACACATTTTTAAAAATTCTGATGCGTGACGAACTACTCAGAGTGCTGCTTTACTGTTTGTAAAATAATAATTACCAAAAAACCCCCAAAACTCAAGTCGCAAATCACTGCCTTTCAAAAAGAAAATCACTGCAGAGAATAAGATCTAGACTGTTGGTAAAATACAGATTGTGTGAGGAAAGAATATGAAAAGATTTACTCTTTTTTTTTTTCCTTTGGTTTTGAGTTTTTTTCCCAGCTCAGCTTTTTAATCAATTAATAGATTCTTAAGATAAAACTTCCTTCTCTCAGTGCCTGTTGGGAGCATTTGTGGTAGTTACTCTCTTTCAAACTCTGCCATTTTGCTGGACTCTTCCTAGTAGTCACTGTATGGTTACCTTTTGGTTATGTGTAATCTTGCTTGGTGAAATCCAGAAAGAAGCTTCAATTGCAATTACACATCCTCAGGAAGCTGAGCTGTCGCTGCCTTTGCAACTCTAAGGTTTGGTGGCAAAAACTGATAACCCACAAGAGCCCGGCACAAATGATTAAGGGATTTCTCCAGCTCCTATTTAAGGAGCTGGATAATCCATGGAGTTACCCAGAAATTTTGCTTGGAATAAAATCATTGGCACAGAACAGGTGAGGAAAGAAAAAAGTCAGTTGCAAATAAAAGATGGGCATCAGAACAGGTGAGTTTACTGGCATTTGTGAGTCATATTTCAGTTAGAAAAGAATTAGATTTGACTGGAGCAGTAAGGGATGTCAGGCAGGTGCTTTTAAGATTTATGAGCTGGCAGCCTACTGTAATTTATTTTAAATTAGATGTTCCTCATGATTAGGTAAGCATGGAACCAAGGATTATGGAAGAAAACCTGATAATAATGAACTTCATTAATAATTTGCACAGATCTACCAGGTCAGATCTTGCTCCTGGCTCCTTCTGCTTTTGTGTGAGGAGGGATGGCTGAAAGTACTTCATGGACCTTTCTGTTAATGCCAGAGTTGCTGTAGAAATTTTATTGGGAAAGGAGAGAAGACAGTCAATGCGGAGTGTAGTAGGCATCGTCCTCAATGCTGTATTTTCACTTGAACAGGTCTTAAGTGATTGTTTAAAGCAAAAGCAGGTTCTTCATGGCATGCTCATCTGTTTCTCTGGCAGTGGTTACTACTCCCATAAAATCGGTTTTGATAATTTTAAAAATCTAATTTAAGTATAGCATTAATGGTAATAGCTAAGTGTCAGGATGATAGAATCTGTTTCCCCTTGAATTATCTTTTTTTTAATTTTCATTTTTTATCACAGTTTGTGCAAGTGTATCCAAAAACTCAAAAGTGGTGAACTAATATTTAAGATTGCACTACTTTTTATCAATCTGCTGAAACTAGTGCATTTTTTTCAGTCCTCCTAAATTTTTTAGCATTTTCTGAAAGTTTCCAGGCACACGGTTCTTCTGTGTAATCATTAGTAGTGCCACAGGCTACAGGAGCATGGGAATTTCCAAAGATCACAACCGGTACTTTTTTCTTGGCCTCTCTAAGAAGAGCAGTTGAAATCTTTGATGAACTAGAGTTTTGTAAAATTCAGAAAAGACCTATGCAATAATTAAAGCATCATGTTTAATAAGATGATCATAATTGTGCTGTAACTTACGCGTCGAGTATTTTCAAGAATTGTAGAATGAAAACTGCAGTCTTGTAATAATTATTGCAGAACACTTGCATTGGGAGAAAAGAAGCCTTTTCTAGTTTCATTGTTATTCTGTGAGCGTTGCACACTTTTCGCTTTAGATTTAGGAGGAAATTCAGCCCTTGTCTCCAGCTGCTGAAATCCGTGGTACAGCATCTCTATAAATCTGCGTTGGTTTTTGGCTCATCCACTCCACCAGCTAATAGCGTACTTTTATGAGCTAAGGACTGGCTTTTGTAATTCACTTTGTAGAGCTCAAGTTCAGTGATGAATAAAAAGTTCGCTGGAGCAAACTGGATTGTAGATCAGGTACCAGACTCCACAAGGTATTGCAGGTGATGTATATAATCCATCTGTAAAAACTAAGCAAAGTTATTTTCTATTTTAAATAGAAAAGTCTTTTTGAATACATTTTCAAAAAGTGTTTTATTCCATGCCTTAAAATATTGGGGTGGAAGGAGAGAAAGGAAGATAGTTATCTTCTGGGTTTTATAAGGAGAAGAAATAATACTACTTTTTGATTGTAGTGTAAATGCAATAGAGAATTATGTGATCCTTTAAGTTACGTATTGTATCTCAGGGAATTTTATACTGTGAAGTCTCTTAATCTTTGTAGAATGAAGTAACTTTGTATTAATTATTTAGACTGACACTCAATAAAATTAAAGAAAGGAAGTAGCACAAAATGACCCTATTTTTTTAATTTTGTCTTCTGTGTTATGAAAGCTGTAGAAAGCTGCTTTAAAGAGAATGAATTTCTTTTCATGTTTGTTTAATCAATAGAAGTGGCTGATTGTTCTCAAAGTAGTCAGACCGTCTGAGGTTAGGCATGAAACCTGGTTGTGCCAGGAGAAAAATATTTTCGTAGGACAGGCTGTGCTGAGTTTTTTCTGTATGAAAAGGAGCATTTATTGAAGTTGGATGTCTGCTAGAAAAATGTGATTTCAAACAAAACCAAAAAGCAAACTTTCTCTTCACCTAAAGAGAATTTGAATGTGGTTGGATTTGGTTTTTCTCCCCCTCAAATTTCAAAATGAAATTGAGATTGTGTTTATTTTGATATTCAGCTGGTAGTGCTGCAGCTACCTTTTTAGGGGCAGCTTTTTTCATGCCTGTTCATCATGGTCTTCAGTTGAGCAACAAAAGACAAAGGGCCCAAAGCTCTTGTCCCTAAGCTTTTGTTAACACCGACTGTAGCACAGGTGATCGCTTACCTGACTCTTTACTCATCTTCTGTACTGCTTGGAGCACAGTGTTGAGAAATTTCAGCATTTCTGAAAATTCCTGCCCAGCCTGGATGGGCTCAGTGCTACAGTCCTTGCTTCCCCGCCTCAGGTGATTGATGTTGTATCACCATCACATTTAACTTTTGTAGGTAGAGCTTAAACTGGCTGCTTGTTTACTCCTGCCTGAGAGGGGAACCCTTTTTTGCCTGGTTTTCTAGATGTGTTTGAACTCTGAGGAAACTGGTGGCAATATTTTTCTGCCAAACATTGGGTACCGTTTGTTCAAGTTTGTTTGGTGACTCTTAAGAAGTGAGTTACGCCTGATCAAACTCACTTGCACAGCTCTCTATCCAACAGCTATATAAAATGGTATTTGTTTTAAGAGTGTAAACAGTCCTTTGTAGGGAATGTAGAGCTGACTTAATCTAAAATCTGTTGACGAGAACATGACTTAACATGGATTTAAGTGGTGTTTAACTGAAGATAAATCAGAATCCAAGTATAAAAGCCTATTTCTAATCAGTAAAAAAAAGTCATTATTTGAGTAACTCAGGTGTTGCTTGTAACTATCTGGATTTAACAATTATGATCTGTATAATTCTGTATTTTCTTCTGTATGGTCAGTTTAAAAACAGTACTTGACGCCAGAGTATCTATGTCTACTTGACATTTTGTGGATGTTTTGCTTTATGATCTTGAGCTAATTACTTAAGCCTAAATTTGGCACAGTGGCAGCTATATCTGAGAGGAGTAAGACAAAGCCTGTTTTCCCGGAGTGCTTTGAGAGCTGCAGGGGTTTGGCACCACCGGCTCAGGGTGTTCAGGAAGCATCCTGAAGCTATGAACCCCTTTTTAACTGGAAAAATTTCTCTGAAGGAGTATATGCTTCTCTAAAGCACTTCAATGATTTTAGGTCCTTGGAATTATAATTGTGTGGGTTTCAATATTGCAAACAGTTAAAATTAGACTTTATTTCAGTAACGCTCAATATTTTAATAATATTCTTTTAATAGAAGATTGTCCAAAATTTGAAACTTGCATTTCTCTCTATTTATTAAACCATCTTTTAAAGTTAATCAGCCCGTGGGTTGGTTTTATGCGTTATGGAAGACAATTCTGCATTTGCACCCTCAAATTTACCACTGGTGTAAAAGACGCTCTAAGGTATTTTGGGTGATGGGAAGCTTAGTCCAGGAAGAAACAGAGCACTGGCAGTGCCCAAGTTGTTGCATGCTATGGCTCTGAGATCCTCATCACAAGAGTGCCTGTGACTGGAAATTGGCCATCTTGTTTATGAGCAGAAAGGTGATTGCAAATAGAAAGCATAGATTATCGGATTATGAATATATTTTGGTGCATTTGTAATGCTGCCAAATAACTTTGTGCGGTGTTAAAGGTGATTGATTTATTTGAAGCAAGCATAGCAGGGCTACATGAAATACAACAAAATAATTGTACTAAAGGCAAAGTTGGATTTAAAATGGAAAAATGATACTGAAATTTAAAAAAAAAAAAAGGCTTGCAATTGCAGGAAAGCATGGATATACATAATAAATTCTTAACTGTGAACAAAGAGAAATTTCTTGGAAATGCTGTCTCTAGCCCCAATTAAAACCAGAGAACATAGAGAACATAGGTTCAGAGTCGTGCTTGTGCTCATGCTTACATCTGTTTCTGAATAGGAATGGTCTCCTGAGATTAAGGCAGAGCTCTGAACATTTTTATTTCCTTTCCAGTCCCAAACTTACATTTTTCTTGACATAATGCTAGTTTCCCTTCTCTGTCATTCACATGTTGTTCCTCAAATGTGCACAGGCCTGTGGCTTTGATGGCTTCTCACTTTGGAGAAGCAGAGCTAAGAAGAAAAAAGTTAATATATGGATGTTTGCTGAGAATTTTGGTCGCATTTTACCATAGTCCTGGGATAAATGCAAGTAAACCGTAGAGGCTGAAGACCAAATAGGGAAGCATGTTTTATGGTAGTATTTTGTCCAAGACCCCAGCCTGGAGTGAAACATCTCATCAGATTTTAAGGTTGAGACTTTATGCTGTGATTTTTCTATTTTTTGGTGAAGATTATTTTATTAGGTACCCCTGAAGATTCCCACTGCTATATTATCTCAGAATCCTAGCGATGGACTATGAATACAGAGACTTCATTCAGTATGTCTGTGCTGTGGAAAAAACGAGTTAGGTTAATCAGAGCAGAATTTGTGCTGGGTTCAGGCTCTGATAAAGCCCCATCAGGCATATTAATGAAAAACCACAGATTCACCACCCCGTCTGTTACAGTAAATGTCATGAGGAAAGTTTTCTGCACTGAATCTTTGGAGAAAAGCTGGAGCCTGCATGATGCTGAATCACTCTTCCTTGTACTTCAGAATGGCGTTTTATTCCATTGTGCTGCCATTAAGTGAAACGTAGATTTAATTCTTAAAGACAGGTAGTAAATGTATTCTACCATTTTACAAAAGTACTTTAAAATCATAACAAGAATTTAAAAGTGTATTTCACTGATGTGTCTGGGAAAAGGAACTTGGTTGTGGATTTATAGCACTGAGCTAAGAACCAGGAGGTTTTTGCTGTAGAAGTTTCCTCTGTAGTTGTGAACGAGTTATTTGTGAATATAGAGCTGGTCTGAAGCACTGGCTCCTGCCTTCTGCAGACTTGGCTTTAGGTCCTCTGGAACTGATCCTCGCTTTTTCAGGAGCACGTTTGATTTCCAGAGATACTTCAGGCATACACAGCTGCAGTCAGCTGTGTGCATCCCAGGCTTCATCTGCTTGTTCCTACCTCTGCCTCTGCATGGCAAAAAGAGGAGAACAAGGCTACCACCAGCTCCTCTGTCTCTTCTCTTGCAATCATCTGTCCTGTTCCCATCCTTATTCTGGACGATGCTTTTCGTGCTGGAGGAGGGTGAAGATGGAAACATCTATGACAGCCAGTGTGCGTGTGAGCTCAAGAGAGAGCAAGAGTGTGCAGCAGGTTAATGAAGGGAGAGAGAGCTTCCTAACTGCGCTTCCCAACATAGAACCTTCTTAAACCTTTGGAAGAAAGATGAGTGAAGGCAAGGGAAGACACAGGCTAGTTTCAGTCCTTTTTCACAGCTGGAGAATTGCTAGTTTATCTGGGTTCATTGTAGGAGAGAAGAAGAAATGCATCCCCTCTCCTGCCCTCTTCCCTCTTGTAGGCTCAGGTCGCCTCTGGTGAAACACAACTGCTCCGAGGAATATGAGCTTTCAAAATGTCATGGAAGGCACTAACCTGACTAAAACTATGGCTGCTTCTCAGAAGGTAAGGTGTTTATGGCTCCAGTTAACGTCAATACAAGTTTTGACACTGCTGTCATTGGAAACAGGGTTTCAGTCAGTTTGTGTCTGCCCTTAGTAATGGGTAAAATTAATCACTACAAGTTATGCTTTGTCCAGAATGTAAAAAGTGAGCATTCTGCTAAGTTCTTCTCAAGTTATTAAGGTAACTTAATCCTGCAAGTTATGACCATCTTTATTTTTGTCCTCAGTGCTGAATATGCAACCAAACACCCATTATATCTTGTAAAACCTGTTAGAAGGAGAGGACTAGGACGGCCATGCTCAGCACAGGAAGATGCAGGATGCTTATCAGTGTGTCCTGGTTTTGGCTGGGATAGAGTTAATTTTCTTCCTAGCAGCTGGTACAGTGCTGTGATTTGGGTTTAGGATGAG
>NW_009623312.1:0-3232 GCF_000690535.1 Cariama cristata
GGGCTTGCGCTGCCCTCGGGGGGCCAGCGGGCCGTCCCGCCGTCGGGGGTGGGAAGGACCCGCTCGGGCTCCCGCCTGGTGCTTGGGAGGGGGGCTTCGCCTGCTGGAGCCCCGCCGAGGTTGGAGTGCGTTGCTGTGTGTGTTCCCGCGTCTGGGGCCAGCTGGGTGGGAAAGAGTTTTCTGCTTCGTCGGATTCTGTGTAATGTTCTTGTGGTGTACTTGGGTAAGCTGGAGTACTGTGAAGTAGTCGCGCGTGTTTTAAAACCCAACGAAACCCACCTGTCTGGGTGCATACGGAAGCGATCTGCCCTTTTCCATCCATCCGTCCATCTTGAGAAGAGCCAGTGGCTTCATCTTCTGGGCTCGGGCCAGGGTGTGAGCGACCAAGCTTTTTACCTTTGCTTTGTCTCCTTCTGCCTAGGTCCCAGGTGAGCGTTCACTCGCACATTAGCTGATCATTATTTTGGGATGGGTATTGGATTTTTTTCTTTTTTTCTTTTTTTTTTTTTTTTATTTCCTCCTCCGTTTGAAGCTGATGTGCTTTATTTAAGCCATTACTCAGCAGAGCTATAACCGGTGAGGTAAGAAGTCCATTTCTGTAGTGCCAGGAGCAGGTGGAATGACCTGACTTTGTTTGGAGCTATATGAAGGGCTGTCTCTGACTGCAGACTTCTGTCCGCGGTCTAGAACTCCCTCCCCGATGAGTTGTCATTTAAACTGATAGCGTCCTGTCCAAACTTTCATTTTTACACCCTACCCTCCGCTCCGAGTCAGAAGGTCTTTGGTCACCGTAGTCCTGTGATGTGTGTGCAAGGGACCGAGCTATTTCTGATAGAAAAGAAGCCTTTAAGAAAAATATTTAATCTTAACCATCTTGCTTTTACTGTTCAAACGTCATCGTAAGGAGGCTTCTGCGTAGATGCGGCGAAGCTGAGGCGTTGAGGTGAGCGCGTTTGTTCATAAGGAGTTAGTGTGAAAACTCGTTGGTTGAGCAGTGCTTTATCCCTTGTGTCAGCCTTACCGGCAGCGGCTATTCGTGTAAGCTTGTGAACAAGCCTTATAAAATGTATATAGGAGTTGTCTTGTTCTTTTCGGTCTCGGAGGTAATAGCTGCCTGGGCAATATCGTATGTCAGAGCCCGCTCGGTAACTGAGTGACTGATGCGGTGATGGCAGTGTCTGAAGGGAACAGGTATCATAATCTGTCTGCGTCCGTTTCTCCTGGGGCAAACTCTGTAAATCACTTATTTTTCATCATCCCTTGTTTTTTTTTTTGTTGTGTTTTTTTCCAGTTCTCGTGTCTGTGAAAGCAGCTTTCATATATTCATCATTGAGCAGGAGGATCCGTGGATTCTGCTGCAAGTTCTTGCTTGTTCACTTTCTGCTTTGGGGTGGTTGTTAAAGCCGTGGGTAGAGCTTGACTCTGGAGCAGGAGGGATGTTGTGTGCGTCAATGCTGAACTTAACCCTGGCTACCTGTAGAGTGGTTGGCCTTGCAGGTGTCATCGCGTCTCGCCTCTCCTCTAAATGACAGCTGCTCTGCGCAGCATTGAGGGGCAGCGGCGTTAATCGTGGTCCGGTTACAAAGACTGCCATGCCCGTGTTGGTATCCCTAGGGAGACCCCTCGGTGGCCTGCGGAGCCCCGTTTCACGGACTCTTCTCAAGCATCGTGAATTCAGGTTGCCATAACACACAACAGCTCAGCATCGACAATTCTTGATCGGCGTCTCCTTGTTCTGCAGTAGTACCTGAAGTGATTGTTCATGTCTGCTTCCCTTGATTCCTCAGTGCTGGAGTTATTTTTAGAGTTAAGATAAGCTGAGGAGTGTGAAGAAGGCTACTTTTGCATCTTGTGTCTGCATTACAAAAAAAAAAAAGTGATGTACTCTATGAATACTAATCCCTCTCTATGTAGCTGTAAACTGAAAGAAGCGATTTAAGTGAAGGATGTTTCCTGTTGGATGACGAGTTCCTCCCTCCGGTGCCTGAAGGCTGTCATTTCCATGGGCAGTAATGAAAATAATAACTCTGTATTGACATTTACATGTTCGAGTGGAGGTAGTGACCAATACACTGAAAAGTCAATATTTCAGAATATTTTGGAAGTTCATTTAAAGTCATCTTTTTTTCTTTTTTCTGTTAACGGCACAATCATTAAACTGCTCTCCCGAGAGAGGTCTTGCCACAGGTCTGAAGTACAGCCGTTTAATTTTATATTTGAAAATCTGGAGAAGTACGTTTGCTGTTTGGGAACGGATGACAGCCTTCATAGCTCTGTGTTAGGGTTTTCCGGGAGAGCAGTGACTTGATGGGATTCTGCGTGCAACCGTTGCTTCCAGCTGCAGAAGACAACCCAGGGGTTATTTGCACCCAGGCGGAGGGATGATGCTCGGGTACCAGGGCAGTGCTGCCAGCCCTGTAGCGCTGGTGACCTGAAGCCCAGCGACGAATGTAAGTGCAAGAATAGGTGGTAGCAAAGAATGAAGTTGTAAGAATTGTCTCTCTCTTACAACTTTATTTTCTCTGCAGGTTTTGTCTCGAACAAATTTCCGCACCCCCCCTCGACTAACCTTTCTCCATCTTATCCAAGTTTTGTTATTTGCAAGGTAAGAGAGATGAGATGATTCCAGACATCAGGTGGAGGCGAGAGCTGCTGAGGGAAGGAGCCTGCAGACGCTTTCCAGGCCGGCAGCGCCTGTGGTTTTGCTACAGGTGGTTCCAGGCAGACAGAAGGAACAAGACTGACTTAAACGTGCTGGGCTGCAGTAAAACCTTAGAATGCGTTTTAAATGCAGTAAAAGCAACCTGATTATGCTGTCTTAAAAAAAAAAAAAAAGGCAAAAAAGAACCCCAAACTGTTCCTTGCTCCCACTGAAGGCCTACCAGATATTGTGATGCTGCAATTAGGCTTTTCCTTCCCCTTTTTTAATTGTACTCTCAATTATGGGGGTTGCTTGAGTCTGTAAATAATATCTCTGCATTTCACAGTCAGTATACAAAAACCAGCTTGCTACTTTTTCCGGGAATTAAGAAATTGTGTCTGTGGTTTTCGAGTTGTTAAACTGTCTTTTGCCCGCTCGTGTTTTTAGCATGCGGCGTTCAAAGTGCCACTGTTGTTGGAGGTAATGTACATATCCGTGCTGGCAGGAGGGTCAGAAACAGACTTTGCGATGTAGATGCTTTGTTACTAATTTTATCTTTTTAGCTTACATTCCACGTAAGAGATTGCCTGG
>NW_009623312.1:3244-9843 GCF_000690535.1 Cariama cristata
TCGTGAGCGTGTGCGTTGTGGAGCAGCAGCTCTGCGAACCAGGCATCATAGCCTTGATGCGGGTTTTCTGCTCATCGCCACCGGTATGGCTATGGAGAGGACTAATGGGTGGTTGGATGGCACGTTCGTACGGAGTTGAAGCCAAACTGCAAGAGAGGACATGAGAGCAAAAGTCACGTTCATAGGCTTGCTAGTAAGAGGTTTTCACTTTTTGGGCAAGAGCATGGGCAGAAAATAGGAAGATCGGAATTGTATCCCTTAGAAACGTGGGAGCTGCCTTCCTGGACCAGACTGTCAGGCTGCCTCATCTGATACAGCAGCCACAAACAGGTTACAGGCTTTAGAAGAACTTGTAAGAACCTGCTCGTGATTCATGCTTGTTTTAGACTGCGATATAAAGGCTTGTGTTTCGTCATAATTTTTATCCTGTTTGCATGGAGCTACCTCTGGCGTTGGTCTCTCTCAGGCACTCCGAGCGGCTATTTCAGAGCTCGGTGGTGCATCTCAGCTGTTACCATCGGCCAGTTTCCTTCAGCAGTCGTTCCCATTTGTGTAGTATTGGTGGCTTTTTTTAATGGTTCTGTGGCCTCCTGTGATTTTAAATAACCAGAAGCAGCGCAGTCATCTGAAGCAATAATCTCATCTGCCAGCTTTGGCGTTTTGCTGTACAACTGCTTTGCAATCTCTGCACAGCGATCGGGGAAAGTTTTCTACTAATGACCGAAACTCGACTTGCTCGCAGGCCAGGCTTGCTGGCATGGGCGGTAAAAGTACAGCCAGGGGAGTCCAAAAGGTTCTTTGGGGATTTGTGCTTTATTTTTATAAATTCTGATTTATTCAGTTTTTGAAACTAAGAAAACTTACGAGTACAGCTGAGCTTTCAAATACTAGTGGCTGATGGAGTGTTTTGCTTTCGGGTGGTTGGGCTTTAGATTCCAACACAGCCAATTTCTAATTCTTTGATCTTGAAAACATTTTTGCCAAAAACTGCCTTGTTTTGTACTCTAGCCAAAGCCTCTATCCGCTTTTGCCCGAGTGTGGCTCATAGGAGGGTTTTGTAACACCCGTCAGGGCTGTCTGACTTGTTTGAGATTGAGCAAGCGGTTCTGCCTGAATCACCTCCTCTCGGTTTGTACCCACGCTTCGTTGTCTGTTGTCCGTTGACCACTCATTGAACACTGATGGAGCTTTATCCGTTGGCCTTGAGTTGCGTGGTGGTTTTATCAAGGGCTTTACGAAAATACAACTATCTGATACTTTTCTTTTGTTTCTTTATAATTTTATGTGCCTCATAATTTTGAGGCACAGGATGGAGGCAGGGGAAGGTTTGTCTTGTGTTTTCCAGGTGGTGATAAAAAGCTTGCAGGACAGTAAGTCATAGGATAGTTCCTGTTTGGGGTGTTTTGGTTTGGTTTTGGGGTTTTGTTTTCCTTTTCTGAGTAGAGTTTTTATTTTCCCGTAGTACTGTAACTGACGTATGGACATTACCCACTTTTGTTAGGGTTTTGCTACTTGCCTTAGCTTACCCTGAAAGCTGTGTTGGGAAGAGAAGTTCTCTTTTTTTGATACTGTAGTTGTAAATTCAGCCGTGTACTGGAACCTGGAGATTACAGCCGCCTCTGGACAGCGGAAGAGTTCTTGGGTCTTCAAATACCCATATCAAAACTCTGCAAGAAAAAACAAATCAACTTGGAAAATAAATTCTGAACCTGTAAGTGTTGTTTTAAAAAAAATCAAATACAGTTCATCAGTTTCTGAGGATATGCATACTTCGTGTCAGTTTTGTTTCTTAGCAGAGTGAAAGGTACAGTTTTACAGAGGTGAAGTAGCTCAGTTTCTTTTAAGGTGGCAATTGTTCAAAATCTGTTGGGTGGTGTATTGTGTCCAAAGCTTTGTTTTGGGCAAAACGTACTGCTAAACTGACGTTATTCAAAGATGAGAAACATTTTTTCGAGTACTTTAAATATCCCTATGGAGTATTTGCAGCAGGAACGTTGCATAAAGGACCCTGAAAATACAACTGAGCTTCTTTTATTTCTTCACGTTAAGAAGCAGCAAACAGCATAGAAGAAAACCTGTTGAGCAGTTACTTAATTTTTTAACAGATCCGCACTGTGATGCGGGTACGTGGGTCGCCTGCCAGTGCTGAACTCGGCTGAAGTCCCACGTTGTGAAATGGGAGGTGCAGGGTTACACCTAATGCTGTTTGTATTTCCGATTGCTTCAAAACCAAAAAATTAAACTGCCCGATAATGAGATCTGTTGGGTAATAACTTGAGCAATAGCTTATGGTGCTTTGTTGATTCTAAAGGGCTTATTTTGATTACTTGCTGTTTGTTTAGACCTTTCAGAAGGTTCGCAAGGGTGAAGCGAGCAGCTGCTCTCCTGGAGCCGTTTGGGTACGGCCGCTTTCGCGGGTTTTAGGAGTGGTGCAACGGGAGCGCTAAAACGAGAGGCGGCCATTGATGGAAGGATGTATAAATATCATAGGAGTTAAAATGCTGTCGGCACGGTTTATAAACCCCGTTCTCTCTTAGGGAGAAGGAACAATGGTAACTGTTGTCGCTTGTGAAATAATTCTCCTTTGCATCACTGTAATAATAGGCTGCATGGCTCTTTGTTTGTTTTAGTCTAACGGGAGGAAAGAGTTGCTGAGTCAAAATGTTATGCACCGAGCAGCAAGTTTTCACTGAAAGCGACTGCTTCCTCTTGCCTGTTAGAAATAACAGCTCTTAACCCTTTTTTCCAGTTTTATGAGGCTTTTGCATAATGGGTGCTTTTCTTTCCAAAAACTATGTGCATTGGCATGCTGATTCTGTATCAAGTGATGAGTTTTTGTATTTCACATCCCTAAGAAATAGACACACATCCTTCTGAGTATTTCTTTAGGGAAGAAAAAGTACCGAGAGTAGTTAAGGTCCTGTGCATTAATCATTCGTGTGTTCTGGTCTGGCAAACAGTCAACCTCCTCTGAATTTACGGGGCGGGGGGGGACACGACACCTAGGCATCCATTTCGGATGGATGCTACGTATCTGCTCTCCACAAATATCCTGGAGCCACACAGGAATGAAGTAAGACAAGCTAATTTATTGGTGCCTGATCCCGTAGTGGAAGTGGGTGGTGATGCCGTGTCCCGTGACCTTGGGGATCCGAAGGGTGTCTGCTGACCTGGACCTCTTGTTCCCTAGAGGTGAGGCTGGTGGGCAGGGGGCACGGAGGAGGTTTGGCCGGCCGGGAAGGGACGGGACAACGCAGTGCTGTCGTCTTGTTCCTGAGAGACCAAAAGCCTGTTTCTGGGCCTGCGGAGAGGTGATACGTCTTCGTCAGCCTCACCTGAGCAGTACCAATTTTCAGATGAGGTTTTTAAATGCCTAAGCGATTGAATCTTACACTTTATTTTTGTGGTCTTCTCCCTCATTGTTTTTCCATGTGCACGTGCCCTCCTAAAAGACCTTAATCCTCAGTCACTGAAGCGCTGAGCCACATCTTTTTTCTCCTCATCGTCCCCCTGCGAGGATAAATCCATCCTAATATTTTTCTGTATGCGGGAAATTTTATCTCGGAGGTACCCTTTGAGAAGGTTGCCCGGCGAATAAAACGCAAACTGCGACTCGCGCACCTACCGTGAAAACAAAGGTACTTAATTTAATTCACGTAGTGACATCCAGGCATGCGAAAGGAATACAAATGCGTCTTTGTGTTCCTGGCGCTGCTGGTCTGCGCTCCTTTGTAGTGTGGGGGCCGCCGCTGAGAAATTGCGTGGTGCTTGCTGACCGATGGACCGGCGTAGCCTGACGCGAAGGTGCTGGGGATGAGGAGAGCCTAGTTGCCGTCCCTGCGTCCGCGGCGCCGGGGGAAGCATCCTGGGAATTGCTCGCCCTGGGCTCGGAGCAGCCGGTCACATGAGCGCGAGCGCTCAGTTCAGTTCATTAGTCAGCCATTTTGGTCACCACCCTGCTCACTGCGCACAACCAATCCCGTCGGCACTCGCCGCCCGGCCGTCGCGGGGAAGAAAGGGACCAGCACTTTGATTTCAGCAAACCTGGAGAGCTGTCTCTGCATTCTTCCTTTGGTTTTGCTTGGGTAATCATCAGAGGAAGCCATTCTTTTTCCTTCTTCTGCCTTTTTAAATTTTTTTTCTATTTTTTACCTTTTTTTTTTTTCTTTCCCCCTCCTGTTTTTGATGCAGAAGCCAGGTTTGCTGTGGTTGCTTAGGATCAATAGCCTCCAGCATAGCTGAAGACGACGACAGTCGCTGGGAGGGAGGGAGGAAGAGACAAGCGTGAAGGAGCAGCGTTTTTACCTTGCTTTATATATGAAAAGGCCAGAGCAGTCTGTGCCATCCTGAGCATATCTGTCCTTTAATAGCACGGTATTTCTTATTTTCTTCTTCAGAAAGCTTTTCTTTTTAGTTCTTGTTTTTTTCGCCCCCCCGTTGTTGTTGTACCAGCTGAGTCATCATGTCTGCTCTGACGCCTCAAAGCGACATGCCAACCCCCACCACAGACAAGATCACTCAGGCTGCCATGGAGACCATCTATCTTTGCAAATTCCGAGTGTCGATGGATGGAGAATGGCTCTGCTTGCGCGAGCTGGACGACATCTCGCTGACACCCGACCCAGAGCCTACCCACGAAGGTACGGTCCGGTTCCCTGCCTCGGGATCCCTGCGGCCGCCGCGTTGGTACTGCCGCTGCGCGAGCTGGGAGGGGGTCTCTCGGGGACGAGATGCTCTTGTCCTGCCTGGAGAACCTGGACACCGTTTGAGATACGAGAAAGCCAAATTGGGGCTTCAGATTGCCCTTAGAATTTGTTGTGTCTTTTGTAATCCACCCCTTGAAGAGAGACAGGTTTGTGCTTAACTGCTCTTATTTTTAAAGATGTATCCGGAAAGATCAGGTTTGTATGCCTGGGGAAGGAGGGTAACCACAATGTGTGCACAGTGATAGATTTCATCGTGATTTTACTCTGAAAACAGGGCTTATAGCATTGTTAATCAGCTGTCAGCTTTTACAAATGGAGCATACTGGCAAAACAGAGACGTGTGTCTGCGTACAGTCCGTGGGTAGTTTTTGGAAAGCCCCAAGGGATTACGCAGTTACGCCTATTGTCAGGTGGTAATACCATCACAAGTCTTTCAGCTCGCTTCTCTTGAGCGTGCTGTTGTTTATAATGGCTTGGAAGCCTGAAGAGTGGTGGTCTGCCACATCTTGCTTTCTTCTTCAAAAAGGATTTGTGATCTGGGTTGATGGTGAAAATAGTTTAATACCAGGTCACGTAAAATGGGGATTGAAAGCTTTGTGAGTACTGAAAACACCAGAGGACGTTCACGTATAGCTCCACCAATAAAAAAGTGGGGAAGAAGGAGATGGGATGAATTTCTGTGGGAATTTTGCATGGTAGCCAGTGCTCCCGTGGTCACCAAGACTGCCGGGTTCGGAGTACCCTTTGCTGGATGCTGAGCATCTTTTGGTCTTCCAGCGAGGGGGCTCCATCTTTTCACAGCTGACCCTTTCCCAGTAACTCCACCAAGTAGTCTCGCTTGACCTGTTTGATGCTGGCTTGCCCAGTCGGTAATGCCTTACTATATTGTTGTTTTGCTGGATGAGGCAACTTAAATTGTGGTGAGGATTTGAGCTTTAAAATCAATTCCCAGGTGTTAATTTAATTTCCATTCGACAGCTGCTTTCAGTGATAGCAGCCCTTGGGTTTGGGTTTGCTTGCCAAGTACTTAGTCAGTCGGTGGGATGCTAGGCAGAGGTTTCAAAAGCAGAGACGAACGCTACCTCTGAACCGTGTCCAGGGTTCCAGAGGGGCGCAGGGGGAAGCAGGACCGGAGCAGCGGGCGCAGGCTGAGCCAAGGGAGCAGTAAGTCAGCTGTCTTCCAATTCCCGTGTCATTGTGTGTGGCACAGGCTCGTTCACACCTTGCTTGGTCTTACTTGTGTGGTTTTGGACTTCAGCGTGTTGGGTTTTCTAACAGTACGCTGTAGCGTAGGTGGCCTGATGTTTATATATTCTCTCTCATAAATAGTAACGACTCTCTCGACCTGTCATGTTGTAGTCAGTAAATGACCTTCCAAGCAATCCGGGGCTCTTCTCGTAGTACGACCTGGAAGACCTTTCAGTCATGCTCGCAGCGTTCCTTAGATCCTTATTTTTGTATGTGTCCGTCTCCTCGCTGTTTGCCTTCTTGCTCTGAGTGCACCCACGGGGAGGGTGGGCTTGGATGGATCCAGTGCCTGTACCAGGGCTGTGCTGGGCTGCCCTCCTGGACCACGCTGAGTACGCGTCCTTACGGTGTAGGGGTTGCGCTCTTGCCTGCCTGTGCAAACAATTTCAACGCTAACACTGGGCTAACCTTTCCCCAAAACTAGACAAGTAGTCGTCTTTAAAGCTGTAATTGCAGTGACTCTCTTGCAAGTACCACAAAGGGTTAGAAAATAGTATTTGCTCGTTTCGTTGCCGTATTATTTAATTCATATGTCAAAAGTGAATAAAAAGAGAGCGCTGTATCATCATGACCCTTAGGGAGATGTTCATACAGTCATAAATGGAGGTTGCTTGTTGGGAGGCAGAAAGACGGGTTGGGTGGGGG
>NW_009623314.1:0-258 GCF_000690535.1 Cariama cristata
AGAGGACGCAGAGCAGACCCAGGCAGGCCAACTTGTAATGCGATTTTTGCATTCAGGTGGTTGCAAGTACCCAGGCCTGTGGATCCCACCAGGAAGCATTTATTTGGTTTCAGAGCTCGTGCTCGGTGCTGAGCATCCCATCCTTGCACCATCTCCACCTCCCCTGTCTGTTGGCTTGAGGACTCTGACCACAACCATGAACAATTTTCTTTCCAGAGACAGACAAGCCTGACCGTGGGGGCTGGAGGGCACTAACCC
>NW_009623315.1:0-208 GCF_000690535.1 Cariama cristata
TTGGGCCCTGCTGCAATTTCCATTAATAGCCAGCTGAGCCGCCCGCCTAAAAATAACCCCCGGCCCTCTTCATAAGTCGTCGCTGACCGACCACTCCGGCAGCCCAGCGCACCATGGCCGAACGCCGCGTCCCCTTCACCTTCCTGCGTAGTCCCAGCTGGGACCCTTTCCGTGACTGGTACCATGGCAGCCGCCTCTTCGACCAGTC
>NW_009623315.1:366-586 GCF_000690535.1 Cariama cristata
AGACCGGCCAGACCGCCGACAGCTGGAAAGTCACCTTGGATGTCAACCACTTCGCGCCCGAGGAGCTGGTGGTTAAGACCAAGGATAATATCGTGGAGATAACCGGTGGGTGTTGGCGATGGGGGTCTGTGGGGTTCCCCTGCTGGGTGATGGGTGCTGGGGCTGCTGCCCCGGCGCTTGCTTGGGGGGGCGGAAAGGGGTGGGAAGGCAAAGCAGAGAG
>NW_009623316.1:0-12030 GCF_000690535.1 Cariama cristata
GGGGGATGAGGGATGAAGAAGGTGGGGATGAAGAAGATTGGGGAGAAAAGCGGGAGAGGGAAGGAGGGAGGATGGAGCTGCAGTGGAAGCTGAGGGTGGCCACGGGAGGGGGGCTGAGAGAGAGGGTTCCACCAGGGGTGAGGGTGCAGAGGGACGGGATGCAACAAGGGGTCCCCTGCATGCAGGGGAAGGGCACAGGTGTGAATAGCGCCAAAGCCGGACCCTCTGATCACTCCATGGACAACCGGACCCAATGCCTCCTGCAGCCGCCTGCCCCAAGTGCCTCGGGCCTTAAGGGGCAGATACCTGGGTCAGGCTTACAGGGCAGCTACCCCAGGGAGCGGGAGCAGCGGCTTTTAGCGAAAAGAAACTACCCAGCAAGACTGGGGAGGCCATAGATGGATGTTCATAGGTAGAGAGAGGGGTGGCAAGAGTTTACTGGCAATACTGAAGTATTCAGGGTGATAAAAGTGGAAGAAACTTCTGAAGAACGGCAAGAAGACCTCAAAATACTGAGCAAGGTAAAATAGGGTATACAAGGGAGACTGGCATCGCTTTACTGGCCCAATAATGGGCTGTGAAGTGGCTGTTACCACTCCAGAGAGAGAGTCTGGAACTGTAATAAACACTCCTGTGAAAGCAGCTCAGCATTTGCTAGTGATCAAAGAAAGCAAGTGCTGGGAAAGGAGCGGATCATGTAGGGAAGCTATAAAACAGCCCCCAAAAGTGCAGCAGTAGCCCCAGGAAGGTGGATGGAGAGCAGGTCTCCATTCAAGAACAAGTTCATGCTCAAGGAAATTATCAAGTGAGGGATTCAAAATACACAACGACACCAAACTGGAAAAGCGGTGTATCATTGGGAAGAGCTGGGTGAGGAAGAGGAGGAGAGAGGGAGCTGAGAAGGCGGCATAGAGGTCAGAGGCTGGAAAATGAAGACTATAAATGAAGGGAGATGAAGGAGAATGAAGAGTAGGAAAGGCAGAGGAAGATGGACGTGAGCTCCCTGATGGGAAAAGAGCCTGTGAAAGCCTAGAGCAGTGCAGAGGTGCAGAACAATGAATGTGCAAGGTAGGAGATAAAGGAAGACAAATCCTCAGGGATTTAATCACTCAACATAAAGCTGAATGGTGGCTGTGCAAAGGGAAGGGGGTTCTTATGAGGACCCAAAGTGGACAGAGGACAGGCACATCTTCAACACCAGAAAGGTAAACTGTGAGTCCTTGGCAGCTCAACCCCTGCTGTTGAACCCCTCCCACTGTGCTGGCACATCTCCCCAGGACATCTCCACTTTACAAGAGGAACAGCTTCTTTTCAGTAGAGTTTAATGGACTTCCAACACTGGTATGGCCACTTCATGCTGGGATGGTCATGGTATGGTCCCACCATGAAGATGCTCTCAGCATCCAGAAACACCCCAGCTCTGGGGCAGCGAGTTCAGCATCACTGTGGGGGTGCTCAGACCTGCACAGACTCCTACCATGGACCCACGCCCTACATCACTTCTGAAAATAATGCTTCTTCCCCCGAATCACCCAAACGGCTAAAAAGTACTACTGGGGGGAGTTGGGCTTGTGCAGAGAGAGGACAGGTCAACCTGTTGCTTCTTCTGATGGAGGAAGAGTTAATTGACTGTTGACTGTTTTAGCCAAACCAGGACAAGTGCTCTCTGTGCTGATGACAGGTAAAGATGTATGTTTTGGGGCTGATTTACTTCTGTATGCATTTACTTGTGTATGCATTCGAGGGAATTTTTGGGTTGGTATATCCTCACCTGTGCTTTCACAGACCAGAGTTTGCCTCTGCAAGCTGATGTTACACAGACTTCGCTGGAGATTTAACTTCAGGAATTTCAGGTGGAAGGGGCCTTGGTAGCTAACAGTAAATATTGTAGTCTTTTCCATCCAGTTCTTGCTCCACTCACAATCCATGAATAAAGGTCCTCATTTCTGTCCTCTCTCCTTCCTTAGCAATCTCAGTAGCCATGGTCTCAGGGCTGATCACAGAAATGAAGTAGGAGTGGGCTGGGGGAGCCTTCAGGGTCTCAGTGGCACAGATTTGGTGTCACAGCCGGGAGGGGGGTGGGGAAAGGCCACAAGATTTCATTTAATGTCCCATCCACTGATCCTGAACTAACTATTTCTCCTCTCTCTTTTGCAGCCTGTAATAGATAACACTTCTGTAAACTTTCAACTCTATTGCTTTTTTACAGAGGGAGGAAACACTGTTAAACCCTGATGGAGCACCAGGAGGACCCGTCTCTGATTCACCTGCCTTTAGAAATGGAGATACTATTCCTAATACTAGCAAATCCTCCTTCCTGTGATAGTGAAATCAGCTCAGTCTGAACACAGTTTATAGAAAAAACAGAGCAGTATTTACAAAGGGAATAAATAAGATGGATGAAAGGTAGGAAGAAATACAGGAGGGGAAAGTTACCTGTCAAATTTATTCCATGCCAGGAGCAGAACTGAGATGGTTCCCCAATTTCCTACCCCCTAGTTTAGCTCACAGCCCAGAAAACTCTCCTTTTCCCCAATTTTCAGTTCAAATATGTACAAGTTATTTGGGTTGCTGTTTCCAAATTGCCTCCCTTCGAGCTTCGCTTCAGAAGACACAGAAACATAACCCAGGAGCATACACTGAAGGCAGTGCTTCAGGGCTGGGTTCTGGGTTTGTGTAGCATCATACTCATGCAGCAAGTGAGGAGTATCCTTGGCACAGGAACAACTCGTAACGCAAACCCTAACCATAAAGCAATCACGTTAACTGGAACCCTATAGACAGACTGATCAGAGAAAGGAAAATTGATTAAACCTGTGCCGCCTTACCAAAATCCTCCTTTCTGCAAGAAACTTTCAGGTAATGCTGGCTTACCACATGTCTGAAAAAGTTCAAACGCGTTGGCTGAAACCCAATAAATGTGCATGTCAGATGGAAGTAAGTATCAGCAGCAAGATAAATACTATGCGGGAGATCAGTTGATGTCATCTTTCTATTCACTTCTCTCCAAAAAGGTACCTTTTTCCCCGCAAAGCAATCACTGCTTTCTTAAAGGGAAGATAGACAGCAGTGCTGGTTGCAAAGAGCCATTTATTCTCCCAAGACGTTTATAAAGACTTTCTTTTATCCCATATCCCTACGCATTTGTTGCTGCCTTTTTTTAAGGAAACAAAGAAACTGAAAAATGTGCAGTTCTTGAAACTGTGAGAGTTTGGAAAACAGCTTTAGTTTAAAACACATTCTTTGTTTTTTCTTAAAAAAAAAATGCTTCTTTAGAAATACTTTTCTTGCAAAACTTCGTTTGGCAAAAAGGGAAAAAAAATATTTACCTTCAAAATTTGAAAGGTTTTTTCCTGCCCTCCCACCCTGCTGGTGCTTTTGATTTCCACAGACCCCAGCTTTGTATAGAGCCTTTTGCAACCCGGGATAAGTGTTGGAAGAAGCTCCTTTACCCTGAAGTGCTGCGAGGCTGCCACACGCAAAACTCCGTTTAGCCAATACTTCCCTCTACAGGGAAAGAAAAATACTGCGATTTGTGATAATTCCCTTTGAAATAAAGGGAGATACCAGGAGAAGAGTTTTCCCATCTAAAGATGATGAGAGATTCAGGGTGCATCAGATGAAGAAAGGGAGTCAGATTCAGGATATCACCAGCAGTTTCCTCATTTATTAACCAGGAAAAAGGGGGTTGGCCATCCCATATTAGCCCCCTGCAATGAGGATCCCCCACAAACTCCCTTCCCTGCTGGGCTGGGTCCCCTCCGCATTCCCACCTTCGTGCTATGGAAAGTATAAGGTCAGCCAACTATTTACACCAGAACTGAGTCCACCGCTGGGTCACATCAGGGATGGTGTTGAAGCACCATTGCATAATATTGGTTTGCTGGATCTAGGTTTGCTCCTTCCTCCGTAATAAGAGGAAACTTATAAGAGGCAATAAGAAAAGCAAACTTCTTTTCATTCCCCACTTCAGTAAGCAAAGAGACCCCGACATAAAGCCAGCTGCTGTGTCAGGATACATCTGTATCAGTCTTCAGCTTCTATCTTTTAATTAAGTGTATCATCCTCACGGAGCATCTCTCATCAAGCATCCATGGGGAAATCCTGTAACGCCTGGCTAAATTGCTACATTTGTTCAATCAGACTCAAAGATATAATCCTAAAATGAGCTAATCTAATTTAATAGGGAAAAAAAAATTACAGGCAGGCAATGCCTCTGTCAACGAATGTGTTCAAGTGTGAAGAAAGAGTTCAGTGCTCTGATACACACATAACAGCTCGCATGATTCAAGTAAAATTTATTTTGGCTCACCCCCCCCTCCACCACCATCACCACCACCCCCCATCTGCCTGAATTAGGCCACTTTATGTCACACCAGAATACAGCTGCGGTTTAATTTAGAAGGGGATGAAGGTTATGCTGTGCTGGGCTGAATTATATCCCATTACCATGCTTTTGCCGCCTGTGGACAGCGTAAATATTTGGTGATTAGGCAGTTCAGAGAGCAGAGAAACACGGCTTCACTAAGTGGGGAAAGCATTTACATGGGTTTTAGTGATTAACAGGGTCAGAAAGGCAGAGCTTGGGTTTCCAGCAAAGATTTCTGTTCCTCCCATGTTCCCTGCATCATAATGAATCTCAGGATGGATGAATTTCTGACACCCAGAAGGTTGAGAAAAACTTCACCTTACATGAACTTTCCTTTGCGAACTTCCTCCAAAAAGTTATCCAAACCCCACCTTTCCCGGATTAGATAAAACCTCCTACGAGGCAGCGGTCACACATTGAGCCTTTGCAAAGGGACCGAGAAATACAAATATATTCCCTCCTTTTTGGGTCAAAAGCACCAACTCATGACACCAAAGTTACTTTACCCCTGCAACCTGTGTAGCAGAGGACACTGCTATCTCTTCAGTGGCTTTGAGGAACAGCAAGGCTCAGCCCATAGAGGGAACCAAGATAGCTCCTAGGCATGGCTGGACTTTGGATACCCCAGGGAGATGTTTTAAGGAAGGTGAAATCTAAACTTTGCCAACTTTTATGGGAGTTTTGGCTGTGATTTCTGTACGGAAGGGCTTCAAAGCAGACCAAATAAAAGGTTAACCATTTCTAGAGAAGATTTCCACATAGAATCTAAAGCATCTAGAAAAGTTGGTGCTTTACAGACACTGCAAGATCAACCATATCTGATGTAAAATCACATTTGATTTGTTCCAAATCACATTTGCTACATGCTTTCCTTTCCTTGCACAGGCACTTTGAGCAAATCCTTGCCTTGCTTCTGCTTCCAGAGCCACCCCTTGTGCATTATATAGAGGATCTCCAAGGTATCACACTGCTGTTTCTGGGCTGAAAGTAATACTGGCTTATCCTTTGCATTTCATTGGGTTAAAGACGCACACATACACACAAAAAAAGTCTCTAACAGAGTCAGAGAAAGTTGGTTGATCGCTTGGTTTCAGCCAAACACTACCTGCAAGCCTGCAGTTAGAAATGTGCTTTGAGTGCATCATGAAGGCACAGCTAATGAGAATACCCCCACAAGGACTGGAGGGAAATTCAAAGGCAAAGTAATTTTCTGCATTTAGTACCCCAGGCTCTCTTCTTTCTTTCATTGCAGTCCATCATGCCCTCCCTCCTCCATTTTAACACTAATTAAAGTCAAACTTCCTTCCAGTAATTTTACTTAATATTTTACATGAATCATTTCCCCTTTTTAAATTTTATTTGAATCTTCTAATTAATTGTAATGCCTATTGGTTTGTATTCAGACACTATCACTTCAGTTTCTGGGAAGTGCTTGGGGTAGAAAGACCCAGTGTAGCTAAGCAATAAAGACCACAATATCTTTTAGCACAGAAATAATCCTGTGGTCTCCCTTAGGACTGCTCTAGGCCTATTGATGCTTACACAGGCCAGATCTCTGGCAAATTGTGGTTACAAGTGGTTAAGTGACTCAGAGTTTCTGATAAAACCTTGACAAATCTGAGGGAAATTGAACTGGGCTGTCCTCCTGTTTCCTTTCTTGTAGGGTTTCCTGTAAGCTTTATCCTTCAGTGCCCTTTCTCTGGTGCTCCTCATTGATGTTTTCATCCTTACGTTTACTACATTGCAAATCCAGGGGTTGTAGACTGCAAGGCTTTACCCATGTTATTTTGCTTGCAAGTGTCTCCAGTTCACCAGATTACTTCTTTCTGGTCAGTTTTCCCTAGAGTACCTGCTTCTCCATCCATTTCCAACCCAAGCCTACTGCAATAGCACAGAGATGTGACAAAGTCTTTCCTTCTGAAAAAGAGGAAGACATGACTTTCAGGAACTGTCATTAGTATTTTTTTCAGCATCTTCAAGCTGAGCAGCTTAAGGAGCCCCAGGTGGACACTGGGTCTGTCCTCAAGCTCTTTCAATCTAAAACTCTCTTATCCTGATACTGCAAGCAGATGGACAAATTGTCTGAGCCCTGTTACCTTCAGGGATTGCTTGCATGTGTGCTGGTACTCATCCTCCTGGTGAGATGAAGGCACAAGGAGAACGGGTGGTCAGTAAAACCCTGGGTGGAAGTTTGTAAGTAGAAAAGGATTCAATGACAAATAGGTGCTCACAAACTGGTGGTTTGTTGGGCTGACCTATTCCCTACTTGGGGAATACAAAAAGCACCAAGACTAAAGACCAGGACACTTCCATGTGCGGACCTCCACCCTCCACCTTTGAGTGGATGGTACAGAACCAGAAATAATTACCAAATATATCCACCAGCTGCCTCTCTTGCCCAAGTGAAGAGCCAAGCACGAGCCCTCACACATCTCTTTGGGCTTTCTCCTTCTCTCCTTTGTCTGCCTGTTCACAAGCACAGTCTGCAAACTTCTCCCCCCTCCCCTGCTTACTCCCACATCCAACTTGAAATTTCCATCATGTCCCGCCATCAATTTTCCCCTTATCTTCCTTTCCCTACCAAGCAGTTTTTAGACCAAACTAGATCTGAGACAAAGTTAGAGCCTCTACAAGAGGATCCTCCAGCACAAATCACCTGTAAACCTAACGTAATAAACCAGCCTGCCACTCGCAACAGCAAGAAAGGGCAGGAGGAGGACAGCATTCGACCAGGATCTGAATTACCTGCTGGGATAAACTACAGTGAAGTCACTCGGTCCTCCAAGCATTGGAAGATTTGTCCTGTTAAAAATCAAGGAATCCTTTGAATTCTTCTGGTTTGCCTCTTTGGAGAAGATTTTAAATAAAGTTATAATTGCTCAAGGCTCTCAGCTTTTCATACTTCATCCTTAATGTAATATTCTACCTCTGACAAATGGAGCCTTTAAGAACCACATTGCCCTTGACTAGAAACACAGTATTAAAGCACATCACTGAACTGCATTTTGCTTTCCAAGCTGACCCCATCTGAATGCAAGGTCAGACCCTTTCTGTGTATTGAGTGCTTTCCTCAGCATTAAGCAAAGCCCAATTTTTACTTTTTTTTTCTCTGCAGAGTTTCTGAGTGCTCTCTCAGAGAGGTTTTTTGTTGTTGTTTATTCTTTCATCTATTTTCAAGCATTGATTTGGGGGTGACTTTAAATGAGATAGGACTGGAGTTTCTGCCAGGTGTTTTGAAGGGAATTGCTGTCCTCAACACAAACACAGCAACCCATGGACAATATCACAAAATCCTAACAATTGACTTTGGTCTTCAAAAGAGTTGGATGGGTTCAAGGGTGACCTCTCTTTGTGGGCATGTGGGAGTCTGATGGAAACGATGGATGCTGGAGAAGCACTTCCTGTTGCCTGCCACTTTTCATATTTCACTTTTTCTAATGGATTTTCACTTCTTGACTTTTTCTGTACTCAAGTTCAGCTCGAAAGAGAAGGGAAAAACAACACAAAACCTCATTTACATGGAAGGTTTGAAGTAAAGGAAAAGTTGAAGTGTAAATATATGTAGAAGGCAGTTACCCACTTCTGAACTGAGTGATAATTTACCCTATTTTTCTTACAAATGGTGTCACCATTTTATTATTTTTGTACAACACACTGATACCAGTAAGTCACTCGTGTCAGTCCCTCCCCAAGAACATCCCACCACTCTGCAGTCTCACTTCACACTCCAAGTTTAGCATCCAACACAAAGACAAGCGCAGCTGTGAAACCCAGCCTGTACAATGGATAAGCAAACAAAAGCAGTCATTTCTGTAAACAGGCAGGATGAACTCTCCAAGTCCACATGCTTTGAAAATCTGGCTCCAATAATGTTCCCAGCAAGGATGTCTCTGAGAAATACAGCACAAATATCTATCTCTGTCCTATTATCTCGTTAGATACAGAGGCCGTGGCTGGCTTAGGTCTATAACATAGCACAAGAAACTCTGAGGCTGAACTGAAGAAGAGTACTCAGTAGACTAAACAGACTTGGGCTCACTGCAAAGTCCAAGACTTTCTCCTAAAATTATGACTGTCCAGTAATCCCAGAGATGGGTGCTTCACAAGTCTGAGGTTTGTGCATTTTTTTCCAATCTTGTGTGAATTAGTGGGATTCATGTGCTCCCATTAAGGTGTCTAAAAGTTAGAGCCAAGTCCAAGTCTGAAGAAGTCATGTCATGTCTCTTCCTCAAAAGGTCAGTGGAGAGATATATGTGATTACCCATCCCTAGGTGGATAAGATCAATCAACCTCTGGAGATGCCTTTCTCACCTGCATTCACCCTATTATGAGCACAGAGCTGAGGTTGTACCCTATTATTGATAGATTGTATTGGGTTTACCTTGCCGCATAAACCCAATGCATCAATATTCAGCTCTTCTGTGGGGTTCTTCCTGTCTGAACTGACTTGTAAGCAGTAAGATGTAAAGGCACACAGTCCCAGTCCTCCCACTTGCTTCCTATACCTTGAAGAAAGTAACTCAGCCAGAATTCTTAGCATTATTTTTAATAAATTGGGTTTTATTTTAGACAAGTATATATACACGCATATATATGGGAGGTTTTGGTGGTTTGAGTTTTTTTATTGTTGTTTATTTTTCTTCACTCCAACAAACCTATAATACCAACAAGTTCTTCAGAGGTGCTAAGGAGACCAGTTCTCCTGGAACAGGTAAGTTCTTGCCGTAAGTATAACGAGAAGACTCCACTTATAAGCTAGACACTGCCTGAACAGTGCCTACTTCCTAAAGATTTTCCTGTAATTTTTCTGTCTGTAAGAACCACCATACTTCAGATTTTTCTTAGCTTGAGATAAAGGCAAATACAGCTTCCTTCTGAGCAAAGACCAGTGCATGAAGGCACACTCTAGAAAAAGACCACAGGAGCAGGGATGGTGCCCACTAAACTGCTCCATAATCAGTTTATTTGTCTGAAGAGATGTTGTTTGAAGGAGATGTTAGGACTGATATCAGCTAATGGGCTGCTAAGGCTTGCGCAAGTAAATGAAAAATGGATTTTGAAGGAAGTTTGTAGAATTTAAATAATAGAACATAAAACAGTATTTGTCAAAAGGCTTGGTAATGCACATAAGACTGGCTCGGAACACAGCTAAATCAAAATGGGAAAAAAAAAAATTCTTGTTTGTTTCTAACTTATAAGTTTCATGTTAACTTGTCTTACGACAGACAAGACACACACACCAAAAACCAAACAACCCACCACCACAAACCAACACACCCCAAAATCCCAAACCTCCATAACCTTGGTTTAGCTCATCATGATTTTAGCAGACAAGGTCCTCCTATAAATAGGCTCAACACCATCAATCAAACCACATCACCTGAGGGCCTAACTTAGGAATTGCTTGAAGAAAGGAAAAGTGAGTAAAAGTTTTCCAGACAAATTAAAAATGAATTAACAGCTGAAGTTAACTTACTTCTTGGTGATGATGAGTATCACCACCATTTTTCTTGCTGCTGTGCTGTAGCCTCAATGGAAGAAGGAACTAATTGCCATATGAATCTGAACATTCACCAGATGCCTTTCCCCTGAAAAAACCCAAACCTCACTCAAAAATAATTCTCCAAAAACTTCAGGGAAGAACAGGGGAGGGGGGGAAATAATTCTGGAAAGAAAGTATTCAAATTGAGTAAGATCTTTGTCCTTAGATAAATGAGATAGGATAAATTAAAAATGTATTTTTGCACCTAGTACATGTGACATAGATGGGAATGGGTGCTGAGCAGCCAGGAGGGGTTATTTGCAGTGTGCCTCCCATCCCACCAGCATCAGTGCGGCAGCCTACATGTTTAGGTCTACAGGGTTTACATCAAGGATCCTGCTCCCTGCCCAGGGAATCTGACAAATGCACTTGCAGAAGATCTGCCCATATATAAACTCAAGTGCATGATACAGTACGGTCAAAACTAGTGGGAGGAGCAGCATGGAGGAAGTAGGGACATCCTCACCCCCATGAACCTCTCCTGGCTGCTCACTGTATCAGCACGGGCAGCAGTGTTTGGTGATGTATTTTACAGCAGGGCCCACAACAGCTCTTTTTGGTGGTCATTGTAGTTTCAGTCATCTTCCCAATTTGTAGCATGGCCACATCCTGTCCTGCACAGGGCTTTTTCATGGGATTTGGTTTTACCTGTGTAGACTTCTTTAGCTCAGCTGTGAAGCACATGTTTTTCAAGAGTGTAATAGCGGTCACTCTTGCCCATGATTGGCAAAAGCAGTTGTGTGAAAGGGAGAGTTTTGGCATCCTCCATTTTAATTAAACATTTTGATCCTGCAATCAGTGCCAACAAACACGATGTACAATATATGATACCTGATCCAGTGAAACATTAAAACTGTCAATGGCTTATAACATATATGGGGGTAACAGACCCCCATGTTACTGTGCTGCACTTCGTTAATACTATGGCAGGAGCACAGCTGGGGTCGAACAAGCACACGCTGATGAGGTTGCCCTACAGTTGGGTATCAATAGAAATGCTGTCATTGCTTTACACATGTCTTAGCATGTTCTCTGAATCCAGCTATGTGACAAGGTCACTTCTTTTCTCTGCCATCCCAAGATACCTGTCACAGAGGATTAGTCCTGTATCAAACCCTGTGATGTAGCATCACATCAGACTCACAGTTCTCATTTCAGAATAAAGCTGCGATTCACACTGTGAGGAGAAACTTGAAAATATGACTTGAACCTCATTGAGGTAAAAGATCTGCCAAAAACATGAGCCTGAAGTGTGAACTGCATCACACATGTTTCCAAGAAATGAACTCCAGACCTCCCTGCCCCAGGGACTCACAGCCAGCAGTGGGTTTAGCCATTGAGAAATACCAAACCAGAAAAGGGAACAGATCTGTTTGAAATCTTCCCCATTTTGGGGGAAGGAAGAGAGGTGTGTAGAAGTTGTATGAGAAGATGTTTGAAGATCACCAAACAGAATGATCTAAAACTTAACTGAGTGCTCCATGCATCAGGAAAAATGTTCCCTTTCAAGGTTAAATGTTGATTTGAGGGAAGAAAATATGAAGCAAGCCAAACATTTCCAGGTTACTAATCTTCTGAAGAGGTATGCTGGCTGACTGACTGAAGTTTCTCCTTTTAGAAATGTGAAAACATATGTTACTTTGATAAGCAAGCCCAGCTGCCTCACCTCAACATACTGCCAGACATCTGTTTTCTGAGCTGGTTCAGAGTCAGCCTGGCCCCTCTCATGGCACAGGGTCATCTCCTCCCACCAGGGAGTTTGACACCAGAATAAAACAAGATACTCCATGGCTTACCAGGGTAGATGGGTCACCTCCTTGAGATCCTCCCACCCACAGAAGCTCACATCTTACCCAAAATCATCCAGTCCCACTAAATCTACCCAAGTCTTCCTCCAGCTTCTAGTCCTGAAACCGCTTCTCCCCCAAAACCAACACCCAGCTCTCCCACACCTTACCTCGACAGAGCTGAGACTCCCTTCTCCCAGGTATTCACCTCTGTCCTAAGCAATCATCTCCTCCCTTGTGGGTTTGTTGTGTTTGGTTGGTTCTTCCTGATCCTTTATACCTTACAGCTGGCTTCTGATGGCTGAATGGGTTAACCCTTTCCCTCCCACATC
>NW_009623316.1:12061-21590 GCF_000690535.1 Cariama cristata
AAGCTCCTGACAGTTGGTTCCTGCTCTTCAGCTCCCAGGAGAGGGAAAATTGGCTGCATACTGTCAGGGCTATAAAGACCGTAACCGGCAGCAGCTATGGCATTGGCGGGTCAGATATAGGAAGATGCTGAGAAGAGCCAAAAGATTATTTGCTTGTGTAAGAAGCTTTAAGAGGTCCTTCCACTCACATAAAAATAATAAATAGAAAGGTGACAGTGAATAAGTGCCTTCATTGAATGAAAATAGCAGGTACTAAAGAATTTTTTAATGTAGTATTAAAAGTATATCAAGAACCAGTGGCTTGGAGCTGAAGTCACGCTAATTTAAATGAAAAGGTAGGCTTGTGATTTTAAGTGTAAGGCTAACTAACTGTGAAACAGATTACTAGGGGGCAGAAATTCTCTGTGATGTCTTCAGGTCAAGAGCTGTAACCTCAGCTGGACGAATTATTTTAGTCAAATGCATCCCAACTTTCACCTGCAAGACATTTGGCAGCATTTAAACTTGTGTTTCCAGTTCCTTTTTGTGGTGACATGGCATAGTTATAACACAGTGACTTGCACGAAGGTCACTCAGTTGATTTGTGCTCATACTACCCAAAAGCAAAACCTCTGGATCTGCTTTTCATATCAGCTTGCACAACCCTTCGTTCAGGACCTGTCCAACAAGCTTCTGCATCTATTTGCCGGCAATTATATTGACGCTTGTCCTGTACATGACTTGTGAGTCTGCCAGACTGCTCTACTACACCCTATACACTCCTGCAAAAGTTACGTTGCACTTGTTGCAGGAAAATCCACTTTCTGGTGCTTCTGGTGCTTCTGTCTCAACACATATGAGGTCTCAGTTAGGCACCATCTCAATCAACTGGATGGGATAGGCAAACACAGTTTGGGTGATTGGATCTTGCTGTTCTTGTGCTTTCAGACCAATAGGGTATGGATGACAAATTTTCTAGGTGCGTTTTCCAACTTTCCTCTGTGCCAGAAGCCTGGCCTGTAGCCATAGCTTCATGGAAAACTTCCACAGGGAAAACTCACCACGGGGAAACTGCACCCCTCCTGTACACTTGGGAGGAAGGGTGGTTGATGCAGGCTGTATTCAAAATAAGCATTGCTCAATACTCTGGTTTAACTCTCACTGACATTTATTCCCCTCTCAGGAACAGTCACGTCTCTTCTCTCGACTTTCATTTTGTGGGATTAAACAAGCTAGGATTCCAGGCTTCTTTCTAAAGCCTTTCTAATCCCCTGTCTATCGTAGAAGCTCTTTAATTCTTGTTTGATTTGCATGAATCTTTCTTGAGCATCATTTACCAATGCCTGCTTGGGTGCAGATGCAACCTCACCTGTGCCTTCCCATTGCTTTAGCATATCCTGCACTCCACAGACTGTGTCTCAGCTGATAGATCTTCACTCACATTTCTCCATTTCATGATTGCACCACATTATGCATCACAACCATTCTATCTTGGTAATTTATCGAGGTCTTCATAGTGCTCTGCTCTTTCCATCACCTGGTGGCAAACGTCCCCATTTGGCCCCCAGAAGAGGACTTTATGCTCTGCCCTATTACATTTTGTTTATCAGAATACCAGTTGACAAGACCTACCACATTCTTCTTAGTAAATAGATTTCAAATCTATTCTATTCAATTTTCCACTTCCCTTTAAGTCTTTCATTGTTTCCTCTTTAAAATGTGTTCCACAGCCCTGCAACATGCTCAGTTCAGATTTGCAAGTCTCTAATTTCTTGAATTGCTTGTTACCTCCTTTTCAAATACAAGTATTACATTTAGGTTGGATTTTGTGGATTTTTTTTTTCCCTCTTGTTACCTTTCCTGATTTGATAGATTCTCACAAAATCCTTACTGACAGATCTGCAATTTCATGTGCCAGTTCTCAACAGCATTTTTTAAAAGGGTCGTTCTGGCCCCTGACTCCATTGATTTAACTCCCTTCTGTGTTCATCTGTGAATGTACTCACATTTCCATTCAAACATTTCTTGCTAACCAAGGAAAATATAATCCCATATTGAATATCATCTTCACTGAAAATGAAGGAGACTATTCACCTGATCTTTATCATATATATAGATAGATTATCTTTAACCCTAAAGCTGCCCAAAATCTCATCCCTACCCCATTTAAGCCAATCCCACATCTTCTTTATTTTTTCTTCTTTCCTATATAGCCATTGAGTTAGTTATTGCTGTTTCAGCTTCCTATTCATGGTCTAATTCTGTTTTACATTGGAAATTCTCTCTCACTCATTTCATTTTCTGACCTTCAAACTGTAGCTTTCTTTTAGCACAACCCTTTCTCCCACTCCCTCTAAGCTCTCTGCTTGCTGTCAACACACCTTTTAAGGCAGTTATTTATCTGCTTAAGTTTTTTTCTCTATAGTTGAGATAGAGGCCCCAACTTTATTTCGTGCTTTGAGTATGTCATTTTGACCCAAAACCACTAGGAGGAAGCATTCAACAAGTTTCACTGTCCTGTTGCAGATCCCACTCTTAATTTTATTAATTTCAAAGAGTTTTGAGCAGGAACCAAGGGGCCTGCTGAGTCACCCTTGAAAGTGCCAGAGTGCCATGGCACATAATCCCTTGAAGAAATGTATAGCTATTCACCTTCTGGTCAGACTGGCTCCTCTGCTCCTGATGCAAAGTGGTTTCATGACTCCATCCACCAGAAGCCACTTCTGATTTCCAGGTTAATTTTTTTCCCTGACTATTCTGTTTGTCTTTTAAACATTTTTCTCCCTTGCTCATATTTTCCCACCTGCTTTATTTACTGAAAGTTATGATGCATCCTTTCCACTGTTATTTCTAGGCTGAACAAACTGAACTTGAATCTCTTTTCGTAACAGAGATAGTTATTCATTCTAGTATTGCTCCTCTGCACTTGATCCAGTTTTAATTTCACAACTGTTGAATTGCAAAGGTATCTGGAAAATGGGAGCAAAAAACTACCCTTTTCTTTCAAGTGCATTAGGATTTTCGTGCTATGCAGCTCCATTGATTTACCTGAGAGCTAAGAAACATTGAACTAAATTATCTGCATGGTCCCATTAATAATGACAGTCTCAATGGTAAAGTCAGTCTAGCTTATGCTACAGGTCCAGATTTTTGCTGAAGAAAATAGCTTTTTATTGGTTAGTTCCATGTAGTCCTCTTTTTTTTTTTTTCCTTTAACTATTTTGACTGGGGTGCAAATATTCAAGGCCTTTCCATTACTTTAATTTCCTGTGTAGAATGTGTGTGCTTTAGGTAATGAAATTGAACTCACTACAGAGAGGTACAGTTGTTCTGGCATTCTCATGTCCTTCGTTGGTCCGTTTTTTGTGCTACATCGTTATCAAAGGAACAAACAGAAACATCGTATTATTGAGCTGGTGTTTCTCATGGACTGCCAAAGCGAAAAGCTCTCAGCCCTCACATTTTTGTCTCTATTAATAACGTTTTTAAAAATGCAATAATTTGGGGTAAAATTTGTAAGTGATACATAAGTTACGGAAGAGGTAACTGTTGAAGAGACCAGGCTGTTAATGCAATGCTCTTGGAGTAGTGGCTAAAAGGGGGCAAGCATACAAAACGTTTTTCAGTGTGACCAAAAAGGGCAGCAATCCATCTGGAAACAAGACTGTATGCCACACAGCCATGACAAGAAACCAGGATTTTAGTATGGACATTGGTAGGATCCAAAATTAAGAGGGTTCAGAGGAGAATCAGAAGGATTAAAGAACATGACAAGAGACTTACCTTCCCCAAAACAGTATCACCTTCACTTGGAAGGGATTCTGCAGAAGGTAGAATTCACCCTAGGAGGTAGTTGTCATTTTTTTTTGCACCAATAAACAATTCACTTAGGGTACCAAATGATCTTTTGCATTCGATCCCCTACATTGGTGGAGCTCTGACCCAGCTTCAGGGTGGCCTTCCCAGACAGACGGCCTTCAGTGAGGTTTGTATGTAGCTGACTGTCAATAAACTATTGTTACAATCAAAAATACCCCTTCCTGGCACACAAACTGGCAAAGATGAATAGCATTGCTTTTGGGTATGGATGTGTTTAAACACATAATCTCCTGAGAGGAAGCGATGTTAGGACTATTCAATGTATACCCAAATTGATGAGAACAGGGTGTGTGACTCATTAGCGCTTCTTGATGGATTCTACACATCATTGGAAGCAGACATTGAACAGGCTGAGCTGGGAAACACCATCTCACAAAGTGCCATGTGGTCAACGCCTGAACTGTGGTGGGTCGCAAATTGGGCAAGCGGTTTAAAAATAATTTTAGCCAATTAAAACCATTCAATTTTATTAATTCTTCTGTAGTTGTTAGTTTTATTTTTTATTATGAAGAAATAAAGTCCCTTGGTTTCCAATGCCACAGAGTTGTTGACTTTTCTGCTATAATGCAGATTCATTGTGCACTTATCACAAAATCTGAGGGAGTATTAGTCAAAACTAATGTTATGATGCCAGGAATGGCTAGGAGAAGCTAAGAGAATGCCACAAAGGAAATTAAAAGGTACTAGAAATATTATTTCATCATAGAATCATAGAATGATTTGATTGGAAGGGACCTTAAATATCATTTAGTTCCAGCCCCCCTGCCATGGGCAGTGACACCTTCCACCAGACCAGGTTGCTCAAAGCCTCATCCAACCTGGCCTTGAACACTTCCAGGGATGGGGCAGCCACAGTTTCTCTGGGCAACCTGTGCCAGTGCCTCACCACCCTCACTGGGAAGAATTTCTTCCTAATATCTTGTCCAAATCTTCCCTCTTCCAGTTTAAAGCCATTGCCCCCTGTCCTATCACTCTATGCCCTTGTAAAAAGTGCCTCCCCAGCTTTCTTGTCGGCCCCTTTAGGTACTGGAAGGCTGCTCTAAGGTCTCCCCAGAGCCTTCTCTTCTCCAGGCTGAACAACCCCAACTCTCTCAGCCTGTCTTCATAAGAGAGGTGCTCCAGCCCTCTGACCATCTTTGTGGCCTCCTCTGGACTTGCTCCAACAGGTCCATGTCCTTGTGCTGAGGACCCCAGAGCTGAAGGAGTACTGCGGGGGTGGGTCTCACCAGAGCGGAGTAAAAGGGGAGAATCCCTCCCTCAACCTGCTGGTCACACTTCTTGTGATGCAGCCCAGGATATGGTTGGCTTTCTGGGCTGCAATTAGTGTTCAGACACTATTAACTGAAAATAGTCTTATTATTATGTGTAATTTACCATCCATAGTAAAAGAGAATTTCTGTCCAAAAAGCTCACAATCTTAAGAGGTGAAAAAGATAGCAGAAGAAGAAAGCAACACAAGACAGGATATATAACTGTCACCATACAGAAGGGGTGTTGAAGAGAGTAGGCAACTTGCTGCAGGTTGCATGCAAAGTGTACAGCAGGTCCCACTCAGTTGCAAAACTCAGTTTTCTTTTTGGCTGAAATCAACATGGAGGGAAAAGCTCACCTGAGCCTTGCCAGAACCCGCCAAACCCGAGGGTGACGAAAGAGCTACAACCTTGTGACTAAGAAAAATAAAAAGTATAATGTGTTTGAAGTTTAAATAAGAAATTAAAATGTTAAGGGTAGTTTATGATTGTGTCTCTTGCATGACAAAGGATGACACAACAGTCATTAGACAGCAAAGTGCATCAGCTGGAAACCTCTCCAAAGAACATGTACTAAGGACAAAAGACTGAGTACTGTTTGAGCATGTGTTTTTCTGGGAAGCCCAAGTTAGTAAGGACACAAAGGAAGATAAAGAACTTGATAAGGAAAATGCGGTGAGGATCATGAGCGAGCATGTGCACATGTAGTTACATAAGAAATAGAATTTATGATCACTTCCTTAGACTTACGTTAATCCCAGATCCAAATGTTTCAACCCAGATTTCCTAACAGTCCACACTACTCACACTTTGGTTTCTCCTAATCTTTGCAGGAGAGAGAAAACTGGTCCACCCATCAGAGAAGCTCAGGCAGAATTGGGAAAGGCTCCTACCACCAATGGGATGCATCTGCCTTGGGTCAAGGCCTCATTCCATGGCCATGGATGATGCTCACCACCACAAGCAAGGGCAGCTCAGATGGGGCCCATGTGGTGCTCCCCAGCCTGGGTTTCTGATGTCTAAAGGAGTGGTTGAAGTGATGCTGCCAATTTCCCCCCAGTGGAAATGCTTATTTGTGTCTTTCTCCTCTACCACCTTGGCAGGAATGAGCTTGAGCATGAAACAACCATTCTGTGAAGTTTGAGAAAAGTATGCAATAAACACAATTTGTTACAGAGTGACTGATAGACACAAACCACGGCTGCCTTTGCCTCGCTGCCAGAGGACACCAGGTTAAAAAAAATAATCCTCACAGATAAAATATAAAGCCAGGTTTTACTCAGCTCAGTACAATTTCTGTAATAGTAGGAGTTGTATTTATTATTTCATCAAGCTGCAGTAACACAACTACAATAGTATACATGCCATGACTTATTCAGTAAATCAATCGTATTGGAAGAAGTCCCCTACACTGTGACATATCTGTGGATCATGCAGTGGCTATGTTTGCGGTACATCAGTCTCCAAACATAAAAAAAAAATAAAAAAAATCAGCAGCCATTTGCTTAACAGGTTTAGAATAAGAGTATCAATTAGGAACGGACTAAGGGTATATTTTAGCTCCTTTCCCTTCAGCAATTCATCTTAACATTGATAGTCTTTTTCTGACCTCCAGTAAATTCATTGGTGCTTGGGGTTTTCTCTGCTTCTTGCACAGGAGGTAACATCAGCAGATGTTACCTATCCCTGCTGTGAATACACCGCAGCACTCGGGTACTGTGGGACCTCCTTTGTGGTGGGGTGCCTTTGATCAAACAGATCCAAACTCTTTTGCTGCATATGTAAATACCGAACAAAGCTGCACATAGCAGAGCCAAAGGCTGCAATTGAGCAGCTAGCATAGTTAATTGATTATGACCAACAGACTTTGTTTAATAAGGAGGCTGCTTTAGATGGCATGTATTTACAATATCATCTTCTGTGAACATTTTAAAATATTCTTACAACGTTCTCACTGATGAACTATTTAATGTCTGGAGATCGTTGATTACCTGTAGTTTCTCCATTCTCAACCATGAGATTGCCACTACTGACTCTTGTGACACTGTCATATGATGAAGGAAAGGATGCTGAGAACAAAGTTTCAGACTTGTCAGGACTCCTACCATAGTTTTCACCCATCATAGATGCAATAAGTCCTTCTTTTTCTGGAGCAGCATCTCCAAGAGTGTCAATACTGCAAGTTCTGTGATGGTACAGGTAAGAAGCCTGCTTTATGGAGCGCAGGAGCCGATGACTCCTGTAGGCACGCTGGATGACAGTGGCAGAAGCTTCCTCTTGTCTGTGTCTGAGTGTAGTAGAGATTGGCTCGTAGGATTTTTTTGATGGATTGGCAGCCATGAACTTCTCCTCCATTTGTACTTTTAGAGTATCCAGCTCCCCAGAATCTCCTAACACTCGTTTGGTAAAAGCAAACAAGATATCCAAGCAGTGGATCCTGTCTCCACTGACCATAGGCAGGTCCATTGCTATGAGTACAACTTTGTTCGGTTTTGGTACACGTAAAGGTTCAGCCAGAGCATCTGCAAAGTCTGAAAGCGCAGAGAAAGTTATAAACTGAGTTGCCTCAGGATCAAACTTCTCCCAGACTTCATAAAAGATGTCAAAGTCATCTTCCCCTAAAGGCTCTGTGCTTTCCTCAGTGGCAGCATTGAAGTTCTCTAGAATAACAGCTATATACATGTTTACAACAATGAGAAATGATATAATGATGTAACTTACAAAATAAATAATACCTATGGCAGGTTTACCACATTCACCTATAGTACCATTTATGTTCGGATCACAGTACGGTGGCCCAGTGTTTAAAATCGGACTGAGAAGACCATCCCAGCCAGCTGACGTAGTGATTTGGAAGAGACAGAGCATACTGTTAGCAAAGGTTTGGAAGTTGAACATATCATCAATGCCATCTTCCATCTTCACATAGGCAAAGTTAGCCATGCCAAAAATAGCATAAATGAACATGACCAGAAAAAGCAAGAGGCCAATGTTGAATAGAGCAGGTAGGGACATCATTAATGCAAAAAGCAGAGTTCGAATTCCTTTGGCAGCCCGGATGAGTCTCAGTATTCGTCCAATCCGAGCTAAGCGAATGACCCTGAAGAGTGTAGGTGGTAAGAAATGTTCAAATGCTGTACCAATGCCAGAAAGCAGTAAGGCTAAAATGGAAAGGATAATAACTGGTTAGAATATCACATTTCTGCTTAACTAGTAAGTAGGATAAAATTATAATATCTATACAGTTGAAAAATATCTGATATGTGTGTGCTAAGACCCTAGCAGAACAACCTTTAATAGAAGTTAGAGTTGAAAAAGATAGCTGTAGAAATCAACAGTTATGAACTACATTCTTCAGCCATCAGAAGACAGTAACTGTTGCACTAAGGATAGCAAGCACCTTTCTATGCACAACTTCAAACATTCAGATCAGTTGACACTCACTGACTGATGGTTTTCTTTGACACTGGTTGCATGAATACTTCAGCAGGTGCAGGCTATGTATTACCTTCTACGTTTGTCTTCATATACTGACACTACAAAGCTAAACTGAGAAAACAAGATATAATAACAATGTCATGGGCATCATTTAGATAATATAGTCAAGATGTGTATAAGCAAACCCAGTAATGAACACAGAAGTTGTGCATGCCACTTTACAATGGTTTTTGGTTCATCCAGGGACATAGCTACATGGATGTTATTTTATCTTTAGTTTGCGTGAAAAAAATGATAGATCTAGTAGCACTAGAAGAGGTCTGGCTTTTCTAGGTTTAGATGTTTCGGATATATTTTTCTGGATTTCCACTCCAGGAACTTAATTTCTCAAGGAAGAGCCATATTCTTACTGGAATCTTACTTACCCAAAACATGAAGAAACTAAATATTTTTCTTCCCTTAAATGCCTTCTGCTATTTTAGCAGTACTGGCCCTAGGAATAGTGAAATTGGCAGAAAGCTCAAATTGGCAGAGGAGCTCCTTACCCCATTCTTCCATTGCAATCCCTTCAAATAAAAGTTAATATGTTCGTGTTGTTCCTTTCTATCCTACTACACAGTGTGAACCCTTATTTTCTATATCAGCTATGCCTGAGCTTCCAAAAACAGAATTCTAAGTCTATAATCTAATACCAGTCTTTATATTCTCTATACATTTAAATTCTCTGTTACAAACACAGATGGCAAACCCTATCAATTTCTGTCTGATCAAAGATTTCTAAGTTGACAACAAATCCATAACAGTGGAAATTATGACATAACGTGGTACTGGTATGATGGGTTATTCATTCTGTCTTTCAGACTAGGAAAAAACAAACTAAAGAACCATTATGAAAGATTTTACATAGCACAGCTACCTTTTTTAAAAAAAAATACTTTTATTAAAAGAAAATATAAGAAATTTGAAAAAATATTATTTCATAT
>NW_009623317.1:0-6134 GCF_000690535.1 Cariama cristata
TTGGCTGCTGTTATGTGCTGATGTGAAAAAAAACCATATAATAAACACTTACTGCTTTACTCTTGCATAGATGAGAGCAAAGAATATGGCACTAATACCATATAATTGACACCTGCAAGAGTCACATTGTCCTTTCAGTGCTATTGTTACTAGCAGGAAAGTGACTTTTTCTTAAAACCAGTTGGAAGGATTTTTTAAAAAAATTATTAATACTTAAAAACTGTGTAATCTCAGGACCATCATCTAATTGCTAAATCTTTTGAGTTTGCCATAGATTCCCCTAAGTCACAGCAAATGCTTCCCTGCCTCTGTAATATGCTCATGGTTGTCAAAATGTGTGGCCGTGGATTCCATCTCTGAGAGGCATTTGCAGTGCTGTGCATTTTAACAGGCTCCACAAGAAGCAACGGGGAAATATTTTCTTTTCCTTTTACAAAATCCGGCAGATTTATGTTTATGCAGTTTCAGCCTATACAAAGTGCTCAAAATTAGTGGGTATAAGGCCAGTAGTGAACAGGAATCCTATCCACGGGTAACTCTGGAGGACTCTAAAAATATATTGGATGTGATTTTTATTAAAAATACTGTGACAATTCAGAATAAGAATACATCTTTTGCTAAGACAATAGCAGTCATATTTTTCCTGAACGAGGTATGTTGACAGAGGAGCAAGTACCATAGTATCGTCTCGCAATCACCAAATTCAACATTTCTACTGAAAGTAACAAAACCAGTCGGGAAAACATATTGTATTGTTTTCATTCACAACTTTGAGTAGCAAAATTAATTCCCTCCAATTTCTTAGGTGTGTTTTCAGTGCCTGTAAGCTAGCACAGATACGTGTGGAGAGTCTAATTTTGACTGCATCCGTCTTAATGAAGTTATCTGGCTGGGCTTTAAACCACGTGTTTTGCCAGAAAACTGGGACTGGGTCTGTTCTCAGTGATCTGGCACCGTTCAGTGGTGTTACGTGGGGAAACCGATCACAGGGTTTTCGATCCTGTCTGTAGTTTGTTCGTGTGAGCAAGTTTGAACCCCTTCTGCTTTGTACTTGATACAAACCAAATACATCGCGGGTGTGTTATTGGATTTTTTTTTTTTTAATGGAAAAATATCCTGTTTGAGAAAACTCCTCTACTAAAATCATTCTCTCTACCATGGTTACGTTAAAGACTAACGACTGTAGAGTCTGAGTGATAATGCAATAATCGGGCTCATCTTTTTGCAAATAACAGTAGATAGTCTGGGAAGAATGCTTGACATATGAATTTTTATGTTTATTAGATCAACAGAGCTCCCCGAGTGAAAGAGCTCAACTATATTTTGTTTTCTAGACCTCTGTATACATACAACACCTGTCAAATAGTTTACAGCTGCCACTTAGTAACATCTCTGTCACATTAAAAATATTTTACAGGGACTTATAAAGGAAATCTAAAGCACCATGCGTGTTTGGGGTGAAACAATGTAAACAGTATAAGAATGTCATTCAGTGACAAAACCCCCAGTATTTTGTGGATACCCAATCAGTCCCACATCTTATTGAATAAATCAAACTACTCCTATGAAATGTGCAGCTACCTGCATTTTGTGTGGTGGGTTTGTTCACTTCTGTAAAACAGTTAATTAATAGGAGAAACTCTAAATAATGTAAAATTAATTTATTTCCAATGATTTATAATTGAAATACATTTTAACACATTACACAAAATAAATGGAAGCCATTATTATGTGAAAATCTTATTTTAAACTTATCTTAAAACTGATAGTTACGATGAGATGAGACTGTTTCCTGTAAGGAAAAAGTATTTACATATATTTACTGTAAGTCTTTAAAGCTTTTTCCATAGAGCTTACATTTTGATGAAAGAATTCTATTTCTGTCTTTTGTTACATCCAGTAGCCAGTAATTTGTCTTCATTTTTTCAATATTTATTTTATTTGTTAATGTGGAGGTGGCTAATGAGACATGTTAGATCCTTCTTCTGAATTACTTCACGATGCGTACCTTGCCTAACACGCTGCATTTTAAAATATACGCAGCGGTTCCTCTCTTCACGTATCTGCGTATTTCATAAAGACACAGGAAATTACATTAGAAAAGAATTTAAGCTTCTTCCCTGTGGGGAAAGAGACTAGAAACAGAGCTACGACACAAACTCTTTTAATCTCTCACTGCTAAAATGAAAAAAAAAATCCCTTCCTTTTTACAGTTTGACTAAATGACATCTGGTTGGTATTTTACAGGAGGGGGAGGAAAACTGCTCCAACTATGTTTAGTAAAATCTCTTTTAATCCAGTTAATGTGGAAGAACTATTATAGTAGCTATTTGGATCTAAGCATTTTTTTTACGGTAACATAGACACCAACAGCAGAGAGCTCATTCTTACCCCATTTTGTTTGTGAAGCTTTGAGTGAAAAAGTACCCAGGCCTAAGACGTAAAAAGGCAATCAATCAGGTAGGCTGTAATTATAATTAGCAATTAACATAAAACAAAACCTTAATGTGGTTATTTTGGGAGGGGTGGAGTGATGTTTTGGTCATACTTAAATACAGTTTTCATGGATTTCTGGGGTTTTTTTACGTAATAAGGAAGTGATTTAAAAGAAAAAAGCAAGACAGATCCTATATTCTATGTTTGATGGTGTTTTCCCATTTGGGCTGGAAAATCTAGGTATTGCAAATTCTCTCTCAAGATACCCCACTTGTTTTTTCCCTTGCTGTTTTAGCTGTCAATTCTCTCGTGTAATTGTGTATTTAATATCCATTCTTACTGACAGATAACAAAGTGCATAATGCTATTTTGCTTGAAAATGTTGTAACTGAAAGATAAAACGGCAATTGCTAATTCATGTAAAGAACACTTTAGGTCAAGTTATTTGATTTTCTACTGACCCATGCAATTCTCTTAACAGGAAATTATATCATTGTTGACTTCAAGTGCTGATCTGTGATCATTCCAAAGTGTTTCATTACCTCTCATTACCAAATCTGTTAAATGAATACTGCAGGGTTGTTTGGTGTGGTGTGTTTTGTGTTTTTTTTTTTTATCCTTCTTTTCAGCAATGGTATAGCAGCTCCATGAAAGTCATATGCATGTGGTTGGCCGACAGATTAGACCTTCAGCTTCACGTCTACCAGCTGAAGACTCTCATCAAGATAGTGAAGGTAAATAAAATGTGTTTGTGTTAGACTGTGTAGTAAAGAGAGAGAAGAGAGAAAGTATTAACATAGATAAGTATAGATCACCCTCAAAGTTAAAAAGTGGAATAAAGTTGCAAACTTACGTAGTTTTACATTGGGATTTTTTTTTCACAGTTGTAGCAAATTTCAGAAGAAAAGCAATTTATTAAAACCTCTGATGTTATTTATATGTGCGCTAGTAATTGTCATCTATTCTGGACTCAGTGACAATTAAGATTGTTCCAAGGAATTTTAACAGATTACTGCTAGCTGTACAGCACTGCTGTGTGGTATTCCTAATAAATTTTTGTTTGTCATATTACTGATTTTTTTTGTTTTACCTTAGTAATACTAATTGTGTTCTTTCTCTAATTTTCCCACTCTCCTAAAAAGTAACTGTTTTCTCTTTTATGCGCATGCAATTACTAGGTTCAATTGGAAAACAATATTCAATATATTAGGTACTATTTTCTAATCTTCCGTACTCTGGGATAAGTATCAATAGAAATACCAATCCCTCCAGTCCAGTCCTCGGTCATTTACACTGGCCAATGTCAAGTGCTTCCGAGCAAAGTCTAAAATACCTTACAATAGGCAGTTATGGGTTAACCTACCATAAAAGAAAAGTTCCTCCTAACTCCCTTTCAGATCTTAGTTAATACCTTTAAGCAAGAGACAGAAAGCCATTTCAGATTTTTTTCCTTTTAATTCTGTCTTGTTTAACTCGGAACATTCTTGTTATCTGTATAAATGTGGAATAAGAAGCACCTGTTGTCAATGGTGACCTTGATTTCTTCAAAATACGTTCTCATGAACTTGATGCAAGACTGTAAAGTCAGAAGCATTTTAACTCATGGACACCAAAATTGCAACTGCAACTTTCAGGATTCACTAGTGAAAAGGAAAAAAACAGAAAGGTATATGCAAGAAAACGGTCGTAATAAGGATGGCATCA
Organism: Cariama cristata; assembly: GCF_000690535.1. Lineage (NCBI taxonomy): Eukaryota > Metazoa > Chordata > Aves > Cariamiformes > Cariamidae > Cariama > Cariama cristata. The sequence goes on from NW_009623317.1 coordinate 4,141, forward strand.
TGGCTCCCTGAACCACCCAAGCTTAGCTTTCTTAGTTTTGACCTTAACTGATTTCTCTGGGAACGGGATTTGGCTCTTCATTATGTTATGTGCCAAAATGGCAAAAGCAGTTTGCTCTTTGTTGTTGAAATGAATGGCTTTTGTGAAAGGTTTAAAGCTCGTCTCAAGTGAAGGTAGTTATCATCCTCTGGGGGAAAAAAAAAACAAACAGCATTACAGCATCTAAAACCTGTACCTAGTGAGATCTAAGAATGGGCAGGCTGAAGTGTACCAGTTAAATATCACCTGGGAGATTAAGAGAAGAGGCTTTTACAAAGCTGAGGTTGAGGGGAATGAGCAGGACTGTCAAGGAGCCTTCCCTCGGCAGCCTGGCACGCTGATCAGCCTTGTCCGAAAGAAGGAGGCTCCCGGTAGGGATGGGAACGCAGTGGTTGTGGCGGTGGCCTGTCCGTCCCCATACGCCTGGTTTACTTTGCACATCGATTCCGAGTGTCTTATTCCCTGGCACCGCCTGTGGATGCAGAAGATTGAGGAAGATGATGTCAATCATAGAGGTTCTAGTCAATGTACTGGAAGACAGAAAATCTGGTCCGCCTGTGTTTTGGTGGGTGAAGAAGACGGAACTGGATAAACTAGAACTCAGCAAATGAGAGGCTGCTGGGAAATGAGAAACAGTGGTTCCCGTAGAGCATCATAAGAAGCTTTCGCTGCTGCAGCCCAGCTGGGGAGAAGCATGTGGGGAGGCACAGTTCCCCCAAACTGTAGAGTGAATGGAGGCACTTTTCTGTTTGCTTTTGGAAAAACTGGGAGGCCATGTTGTCTGTGTCATCTCTTGAAAATATTCCAAAAAAGAAGTAGGAGATCATTTTTAAGGGGCATGGGATGAGTAAGAAATAGATGATTCTTTCATGTTTGAATGCAGCAAAGGTAGTGGCATTATTAAGAACGATCAGAAGATGACCCATTGTTTGTTCCCATTAAGCCTTACGCTGGCATAAAGGTATCGTTAGATGTCTGAGACACGTGCAGAGGGATGTGACTAAAGAACGGTCAAGGACCAAGAGGAAAGTTAGGGAGAAATGAAAACTTAAGCTTGGAAGTGAACATAATTATCCTGCAAAAGCGTGTCAAGAGAAGAGCAATGACTGAACCCCCGAGCACTGGCCTGAGAATGGGAGGAATACAATGTAAAACTGAAAGAAATTGCTGTAGGACCTGTTAACAGCATAAAAGGAAATTGAATGCACGGTCTTATAAAAAGGGACTGCGACGGTGACACTTGAAAAAGACCAGGCAGGGTACTCGCAGGAGTGTGTGAGCAAAACACAAGCTGCATCCATTGACTCTGAAGTTGACCTATGAAAGTCAAATAAATCTCAGTTGCAGTGATTCAAACAAGGTTTAAATAATCATCATAGATAGTGGCAGAAAAAGTTCTCCCAGCTGAATGTTACCCATTTTGAGAGATGTCTTTTGCAGTTCTCTGAAGTATGGAGTGAAACAAGATCAGCCCTTTTCTCTTTTCTTTCTCTAAGGGTTGTGCGCAGTCTCCTCCGGCAGAGGAATGGGCCTGGTAGCCCGTAATTACCTTCCCTTCTCTCTCTCCCATATTCTCTTCCATAAACACTGGGGACTTGTAGTAACAGTGCACACAAAATGAGAAACTATCTAGGTCAGCTTCTCTGTCTTAAGCTTTTTAGGCTAACTTTGGGAAGGATTATTTCAACTGCGTTACAACAAGTCAAAGAAGAAAGTCGTGTCTGCTGGTTCACAGGAAGGCTGGATACCAGAGAAACCAACATTTCTCAAGTGAAAAAAAAAAAAAAAAGTAGATGTGAGTCAAAACGGAGATGACAGAATGTAAATTAACTGACTGAAGTAGTCACCTGAGAAATGTTCAGATTATAGAAACCAGATCGTAATCTAAATTTTTTTTTTTTTTCACATTTGGCATATAAACATAAATGCAAATAAAATCATATGATGGGGAAAGA
>NW_009623317.1:6165-10232 GCF_000690535.1 Cariama cristata
GGAAAGAGTCAGACATTTACATTTTCTGTGAAATGATGGAATTGCCTGTAGCCAAATTCACATTTCAATATGCGGTTGGAAAAATTCTTTGTTGGTTTCTTATTTCATAAAGGAGATAAATGGAAGTTACTGAGAAATCAGCAGACAGTTATAGAAATATAGTGCAAAACACAATCTCTTAAAGGAATGACCATCAAAGTGTGGCTTGTAGACTCTCTAGAGTGTATAGAAACCCCATGCAGCCCAGAAACTGGGACTGCAGACTCCGTAGCCAACTGTAGGTGGTGGGTCCTTGACTGCAGGAGGAAGGAAGCTGTTCCGCTAGAAATGGCCAGTGTATCATGGAAGACCGCTCAGACTTGCTCGAGTCCAATTCAGGATGTTTTCTTTTTACTGCAGAAAACCTACCGAGACTTCAGGTTGCAAGGCGTGCTGGAGGGAACGCTGAACAGTAAAACCTACGATACCGTTCACAGCCGTCTGACCGTCGAGGAAGCCACAGTCTCCGTCACGGATGCAGGAGGACTTCAGGGCATTACTATGAAAGACAGTGATGAGGAGGAAGGATGATTTTATTTCACCAAGCATTTGGGGTCCAGGGGTGATGGTCTGAGGGCGAGAGTTCTTTGGCTTGGGGGTTTTTTGGTAACTTGTCCTTGTAGTTGCATTTATAGTTTTGCCTTATGATATAGGTGCAGAAATGTAATTTGCTCCATTTTTTAAAAAAAAAACTGAAAGTAAGATTATCAGAGGAAAAGTGCCAAGGACTTTTTGAGAACAATGGTTGTAGCATATTTTTATGTATAGCTTTGCTTAGGGCTGCGAGAACACTGGCATGGAGTTTGAGTTCCACTTGTGACTACGTTTCTTTCCCTTTTATTCATTGCCATTCGTTCTCGTATCTCTGTCAGATACTGATGTCCTGTGCAGAAAACAAAATGTGTGCCTCACTTAAAACACAACTATACAGGAAATCATTCTTGGAATAAGTCAGTGCCCTAGGTAAAAAAAATAGTGTATTTTCAGGATTACACCTTGTTCACCATTTTTTGTGCTTAATTTTACATTATTATGTGATGTGCATTAAAATTTTTAATCTTGGTTCTTTGTATTTTGAGGTTGGTGTATATAAGTAGTAGGACTTCAAGGACAGTCAAACACATACAAACTACTTAGGAGTGTTATTGTGTCTATTCATTTTGCAAGTTTGAAGATATCTCATCATGTTGGATGTCAGTAAGCTTGCCATCAACGTTTCTATTTCTGTGAAAAATTTCAGGCAATAAGAACACATTTTGTCGTGACCACTTCTGTATCTACCCACGTTTGTATAGAATTCTACAATTAAAAGATGTTTTCAATATTTCAAACCATCTGAACTGTTGTATGATTCCTCATGAGAACAAGTTTTTTTAAAGATTATTTTATTTAGTTTATATAGTGATTTATAGCTCATATATCTATTTTATAGAGCAGATATATAGAGCAAACAAATATCCAAGGACACGGTGCCTTGATTAAAAAAAAAAAAGCAAACAAAACCCCCTCACTGGCAGACGAACAGGCAATGCCCGCTGCCCATTTTTCTATGCCCTCAATATGAGCTGGAAAGAATTCAGATTTTCATCAGTCAAAACTCACACAACTTAGGAAAAATGCAGTGGGTTTGGGTTTTTTTTTGTTTTGGGGTGGTTTTGGGTTTTTTTTTTTTGGGGTGTTTTTTTTTTGCAGGAACGTGACTAATTCATGCGTTTGTGTAGGCAAAATCAGAAAGAACACAGATGATACCCAAAAAAGTAAGGAAGGTTGCTGAGGTCCTTGTTGTGCCATGGTGTTATACCCGGAGGGCTTCACTGGTGGACTGGTGAGGATTTATGAAGCTGGCATGACGTTTCCCTGCAAGAGCAGACCGTCGGACTTCAGGGGTCTGTCGCAAGCACGTGGGGCTGCAGGAGCTGAGACCGAGAGCTCCAAGGAAGGTGTTTTTCAGCACACTTGGAAGCTCAGCCAAGCAGGGAAGGGCAAGTTACACTTCTTCCTAGCCATCTAGGGAGAAACCCAAAGTGGCAATTTTTTCCTGTTGCAAACCAGCCTCCTCATCCGCACACGAGTTGAGGTGAATTCAGTGAAAAGAATTCTGCTGGGCTGGAGGGAGCACAGGGAGCCCCGGCAGTATTTTCCACCATTCCCAAGCTCCCAAACGGGTTTGCTGGTTTAGGTTTTGATAGCAGTAAAAGAATTGCATATCTCTTTCCCATCTTTCTATCTAGTTGTGCCAGTGTGTGGAATTTGACGGCGTTTGAAGGGCCAGGTGAGGGGCTGGCTGAATCCTAGGCTACCCCAGGTAAGGGGTAGCTTGGGGGCCCAGGAGCTGCAACCCCAGCCCCGGTCTGGCTGCGGCAGGCAGCGGGGTACGGAGGGAGCCGGGCTGCCCATTGTAACACCCATCTCCCAAACCCAACGAAGTAGGGAGATCAGTGCCGGTCAGGCCCAGAGGGAGCTTTGTCTCCGCAAAGATCCCCCTGCTTGCCCTCTCCCCACCATCTTTACTTTCCCAGGACCCTGCGGAGGTGCCTGCAGAGGAGTTGGTTGTAAGCAGGCGAGGGTAGGTGACACCGCGCTGGCCCTGGGGTGCCTGCTGAGTCCTCCCATGCAGGGGCATGCCAGGTCCACGCAGGGCTTTCCCGAGAAGAGGGCATTATTTTAAGGTTCTGAGATGACACAAGGGTAGGAAGCAATATCAAAAGTGGGCACTGTCCCTAGGAAGTCACCAACAGCATGGGGACCTGGAGTGGGAACTAGAAACACTGGGAGAGAAGTGGCTGTCACCAGTACAGCCCAGGAGGTGATGGGTCCAACTCTCCTTCAGCAGAGACCACCCTGGCAGTAACTCACCTGCCCAGCCCTGCTAGCCAAAAGCCCTGTGGGAAGCCCACTGATTTACACTCACCTTCCCTGTGGGCTTGTCCTCTGTCCCAAGTTGTCCCCACACCAAGGAGAGTTTCCTGGTAAGGCAAACAACTCTCCCTACCGATTCGGACAATTACAGAGTAGGTTATATTAATTTCACCTGTCAGAGCCTCAAGAGGCCTCATCATGGTCCTGATGGGCCTCACCTGGTACCCCCACCCACAGCCTCTGCCCTGGGACCCCACCTCAGCTGAGTCCAGGGCTGCCAGTCTCTGTCCCAGCAACAGAGTAGGGGTGCTGGCTTCTCGCTCAGCTACAGCCCTGCCTGCGCTTCCCTATGGGCCGTGTGGATCCAGACCCTGACCCACGGATCGACTTCAGACCTTCGTGATCATCACAAACGTGTCAGTGATCTGGACTCTGGGTTGCCACCACCTCTTCCCTGCTCCCTGGCTGGGTGTGGTGGGACCAGCCCTGGCGAGTGGGGCCCTGCCCTGCCCTGCCCTGCCAGCCTGGGGAGTCCCCCGGCTCCCTCCCCCTTGAGGAACAGTCAACCCTTTCTATGCCCTGACATAATTTAAAAAAAAAAATTAAAATACGAATTTCTGTGGCTTGAAGTGGGTCTGAGTTACTCAAATTTCATGAAGGACGATACATGTACACCCCGTATATGGAGCACTTTGCTCTACAATTTCATCTGCGTGCAGTACTTGCAAGACATGTCTATCAGTAAGATCGAGGTAAGGAAATAGTAAAGAAAAAACAAAGATGATGTCAGCATGAAGAAGTTACAAGATGTTTGTGATTTCAGACAAATTAACTAACTCAGGCACGAAGTATGTGATAAGTTATTATTAGAAAGGCAGCACAGAAAAAAAAAGGAAGGCAGGTACGGAAATGGCAACGCTCCAAAGGTCATTCCGTTTCTTATTAATTCACGTATTTTCTTCGTAACCAGATTTGTGAAACCGTGAACCAACGCCAAGCTTGAGAAGGCCAGTGAGCATCTGTGTGACAGCTTCGGGGTCACCTCAGCAAAACCCCGCTGCCGTGGGAGCCAGGCCTACCTTTACGTTTTCATTTATTCGTTTCAAACCTCAGCACACTCCTGGAGGTGTGCGTCCGTCCGGGAGAGGCGAGCATCACCCTCTTGCTGT
>NW_009623318.1:0-1059 GCF_000690535.1 Cariama cristata
CACCACTGCCCCTGGGCTGGGGGCTCTGCCCCACGGGGTCCCTCCCGTCTCGACCCCGCTGCGCTCATCCCTCCGCAATGAATCTTTAATCAGGAGATTAAAACTAATTGTTTGGAGATTAAGTCTTTAATGCTGAGCAACCAGCGCACGTCCTGTCCGCAACGGCAGATGTGGTTTGGCATTTTCCTGGTTATTGGCAGCTTGTTCGGAGCCAGCCCACGCCTGCGGATGCTCGGGTGCGGCACGGGGCCGGTGTGGGATGCAGCAGGGACGGACACCGGCAAAACTCGGGGAATATTTTCTGACCTAATATTCAAGGGTGGATTTTCGAAATGGCTTTGCAGGGTCTGTTTGTGCTGAATCCTGCACGAAAATCCCCACTGAAGTCGAGCCAGTGCCCGGGGGTACTTTAGAAAAGCCTGCCTTCTAATGGGGAAGGCTCAAAAACTTTCAGAAATGGTCTGCTTCTGAGCTCTTTGGGAACAAGTTAATTATTCATGGGAAATATCCAAGGGGTCGGGGAGGTGACGTGAAGCCTGGGCTGCAGCCGCGAGCCTGGGCAGTTGGGGATGGCAGCTCGAGGGACCGTCCCCACCAGCTGCCGGCTTTGGGGACCTCGGGGCTGGGGGTCTCACCCGGGCGGTGGGAGCTCCTGCCTGGGGAGGATGGGGAAGGTGGTGTCCTTCCCCGGGAGCTCTGGGCTCCCTGGTTCGTGGCCACCAAGGCAGCTTTTGTGCCCCTGGTTTGGTTGGAGAGGTGACGGGCTGGACTGTCTGCCAAAAAACCAGGGAGATGCCAGGTGGAATGGTTTGGTTTTACCATCCTGCTCGTGTTGTTCTTAAAAATAGCCTGCTTTGTGCTTTGTAATGAGTTTTATTTTAATCAGCAAGATGCGAGATAAAGCGTGTGATGTATTCTCTTTGGGAATACTGCAATCAGCAGCTGCAATCAGCAGGTTTCATTTCTCATTATATTAACATGAAATGAAATTGCAATATTGCTTTACAAATCTTTTTATGATTAATCATGTCAGTAAATTACCACTGGATTATGCACCCC
>NW_009623319.1:0-203 GCF_000690535.1 Cariama cristata
TCGGGGTGTCCCAGGGCAAGGGGGCAGGTGCCACCGTCACGAGGGTCCCCAGGGTGATTCCAGGGGTGATCCCCGCCTGTTGCGCGCCCACCTCCCCACAGCTCCTCTTCTCCTTCTGGAATAACGGTACCTGGAATGACGCTGTGGCCGGGTACTGCTACCACCTCCTCTTCGCGCTGCTCACCGGCTTCCTCTTCGCATCC
>NW_009623320.1:0-804 GCF_000690535.1 Cariama cristata
GACAACTTGAAATATTTCAGGGTTGTCCCTGCAGAAACTTTCCCTTCCTTAGAGGGCTCCAAAGGGAGGGGTGAGGGCCGAGGTGGGAGACACCGGGAGATGTCAACATTAAACTCCTTTGCTCAATGCCGGCTCCGGGGCTCAGGCTGCGAATCCGGCATCAGGGTTTGGGTTTTGGTTGTTGTTTTGGTTTGTTGGTTTTTGGTTTTTTTTTCCCCCGGCGGGGAAGAGGACGGGGAGAAGGAGAAATAAGAGAGAAAGCGAGGCTGGGTGCAGCTTCTCCAAATCCACCTCTTATTTGATGGGATTTCTTTTGGAAAAAAAATCTAAGATAAGTGGCAGTGGTTTTACAAAGGGGGCTTCGAATTAAATTTCTCCTCGAGGAAGCTTTGCAAAACTCCTTGCTTATCGGAGGAGAAGAAGGGAGGCTGCCGATTCTGGCGAGGATAAGAAAGCGAGGTAGAGAAATATAGTTTGGATACATCCGTGCACAACTCGCTGCTTATCGGAGGAGGAAAGTGTCATCTGGAGATCTTAAGCCTAAATCAGTAGCAAACATAGTTTTGAAAACTCCTTCCTCCGCGCGAACACAAGAGGCCAGAGAGATAAAAACCCACCTATTCCTACCTAGCGAAACTCGCCGCTTCCTTTATTATGATTATTATTATTTAATAAAAAGTCATTCCTACGGGACAAGAGGGATAAATATTTAACTGGCGACATCTACGCGAAACTCACTGCTGTTAGCAGAGCTCCAGAGCCGGCTTTTTGTTGGTGCAGGGGGAAAGGCACTGCCCGCGGGGA
>NW_009623321.1:0-462 GCF_000690535.1 Cariama cristata
TTTGTTTTTTTTTTCCTGTAACCTACTTAAGGTAGTGAAGTATTATATTATCACCACCTCTGGGCAGAAGTGGAAAAACACGTCCACAATCAGTGTCATGCTGAAAAATCTTGGGCTGAAGGTCATAATGGGATTTCAAAGGAGAGACCATGGTTAAGCAACAAAGTGGGGTGTTTTGTTTTTGGTTTTTTTTTTTTCATCTTTGCTGAAAGTTACCTTTTGCAAGTCTGAGCCACTTTTGGTCCTGGACTTGAGAAGCCTACACCTTGCGTATTCAGAAGAAACATTTTTATATCAAAAAATGCTAGAATTCAAAGCACAGGTGCACAGCACGTTCTTCCTTACTGTCACCATTTAAGGCTGGGCCAGTGCTGAAAGCAGGTGGCAGATGCTCTCTGTTAATCCCTGGCCTTTCCCAGAAGGGGAATGAGACAAGAAAAGGGAGAGAGACTGATGGGTTGG
>NW_009623322.1:0-1114 GCF_000690535.1 Cariama cristata
GGCGGGGTGCTGCTGTCAGAGGGTATATAATTTTTAGCCGCGTTGCCAGTTATTTCGATTTCTGCGTGTGACACCTCAGCCGAAGGCAGCAGTTCCTGTCACCCCCGCCTGGAACAAGACCCGCTGCTGCTGCCGCCCCCTCCCCCGTTCCTTCCAGTTGCAGAATAATGTCAATAATGACTCCGATGCTCGTGCCTCGTAGCCCTTTCAGGGTAAAAGCTATTCCCCGCTTTGCTGTGCCTGACAACCTTTCATTTCTTGCTGTTGCCTGCTCTTTGTCTCTGATGCTTTATAGCATCGAGCCTCTTTTTAAATTTCTTTTCGGTAGGCGACGGTCTGAATTGCCTGGCAGGGCTATAAACTGATTCTCTATCCACCTGCAGCAGCCTCTGCTTCCCACTCACACCTCAATAACTCAAGGCGAATTCACAGCAATTAGGAATACAAGGCTTTGAAAAGCTACAATTAGCATCCAAATTTCGCTTGATTACAGGCTTCAGCGTAGGCTGAAAGGAAGCTGCAGCATTAGCATTTACAAAATGTAAGGAGGGGGACACCACCCGCTTTAAGCCACTGGTGTAACTTCGCCCTTTAACTGATTCATTTTCTCCACACCCCTTACAACATCCCGATTTTTTGGCCATCTGAGGGTTCAGTTTATTGTCTAAATCCCGCAAATGAGGCTGTAAGATAAAGGCAGCGCTGGCCGCTGAGGTGGGCTTTTCCTCCCAGCGTTTTATTCGCCACGTACCAACCCTCTCCCGCTTCCACCAGAAAGATGGTTTCTTTGTGTAGAGCACTTTCCACACCTTGCTTAACGGCGCGGAACAGGGCTTCACGTATTTATCGTTTCGTTTCGAAATCGGTCTTTCCGAGCCTAGGTAGGCAAAGCCTCCAAAAGACTATAAACGAGGGAAATATTAAAACCTACTTGTGGGTCGTAAATTAGTTGGGGTGGGGTCCGGAGCGTCGTTGGAGGACGAGGGAGAGGAGGAAGCCATCCCTTCAGAAAAGTCCCAGTCCCCGGAGCCCGGGTTTCCTCCGATATTCCTCTGAGGGGTAGGCAGCAAGGAATTTGCTGGAAGGAAGAAAAGGCGGTTTTAGTAGCCTGGTC
>NW_009623323.1:0-533 GCF_000690535.1 Cariama cristata
AGGTCAGATATTAGGAAGAATTTCTTCACAGAGTCGTTAGGCATTGCAACAGGTTATCCAGGGAGGTGGTGGACTCACCATCCGTGGAGGTGTTCAAAAAATCATTTAGATGTGGCGCTTCGAGACATGGTTTAGCGGGTTTAGTGTGCACAGTGGCATTGGGTATATGGTTGGACTTGATGATCTTTGAGGTCTCTTCCAACCATAACAATTCTACGATTCTATGATTCTAAGTGCTGCTTGTGAGTGATACAAGATGAAGAACATGAGGGCTGGCATAACTCAAAATAATAAGTAGATTACATTTTCTAACTGTAGAAGCAAAGACTATTGGAATTTTGAGACTGGAGTGCAGTCAGGTTTGGGTTTTCTTAGTGGTGGGAGGTTTTTGACTATGCAGGAATGAACCCTAAATGGACAAAAGATACTGCTAGTCTTCATCTACAGGATCTGCTGGAGAACTAATTTCCTTCCCTCAACCTGTAATCAGCAATGAGAACAGAGGAGAAGAAATCTCTGCTGAAAAGTGACTT
>NW_009623323.1:584-6404 GCF_000690535.1 Cariama cristata
GGGGGGTGTGGTGTGGTGTTTTTACTTGTGGGGGTTTTTGTAACTTTTAGGAAGGGTGTCATTAATCTGTACTTCTTACAGGACCCTGTCCATAGCATACCACAGACACATTTCCATATATAGCTGTTCACAAGCACAAACAGCAAGCGTCAGCTCAATATGCAACACTTCCCGACATACCTAGCAGCTGAAAAAAAAACTTTTACAAGCAGAAAAAATAGTCAGTGAAAGCAATTCTGTCATTGTCTTGTATAGTTCCTAGCAAATTACTATTTTTTCATTCCATCAGAAATAGTTGAATAAAGAAGATACGACTAAATCCCCTGCTGGAAGTACCTAAAATCTGACCTAACTGTAACTCTCTCCATATGGGTATTAACAGACTAGACTAGACTAAAGTAATTTTCCATTATACTGTATTGATGACAGAATGTTTTTTCTTTAATTCCTAGGATGTTCATTACCTATTCCACATACTTCAGACAGGACCTGGAACAAATTTTTACTCTATTAGCTTCTCCTAGGATTTGGCTGGTACAGTAAGTTCTAATTTTGAATAAATAAAGACACATGGATTAAGACTTTATAAAACACATCCCAAAAGCTATTTCTTGAGCCAACATCTATGTCATTTTAATGTATTTTGACAACGTGTAAAACTATTATTTTGCAAAGATTTCTCAAACCAATGGAAGCATAACTAAAATCTGATTAAAACATTGAATACATTTGAACAACAAAGAAAATCCCGTACTCAATTATTTCAGCTGAAGGCAGCAAAATATTAAGACGTTTTATGTTACTTCAGCAGCATATTTTTCAAAATTAAGGACTTTACAAAGTCAGTATTATACTTAAAATATCAATCAACTGTTCTCATATGTAGGAACAAAACTAATTTCCACTACTCTGTTTAGCATTTTTATCTTTACAGATTTTCCACATGAACAAGAAAGATTTTTGGTGTAACACAGTCAGAATTCAGTAGTGAAAACAAGAGGTGTGTCTTCAAATACAATACTGAAATGCCCAAGACATAATGCTCTGAGCACCCTCACAGAAAACACTCTTAAGTGAGAGAAGTCTGAGTTCAAGCACTTTGGAGGAAAGATGGTGGCCCTCATACTGACTAGACTACTCTTGATGTGTGGGTATGAAAAGACTGAAGTAGAGCTGTACACCAAAGTTGATTTAACTGAGAGGTGTATCTTTTTTTTACCACCTTTCATCTGTTATTCAGTGATCAGTGAGATTTAGAACTGACCATGTAAGTATTTTTTTCAAGTGAAACAAGTTAGTAAGCTAGAAAAAACTAACAGTTATTCTCTGGGTCTTAGTTGTAAACCGGAAACTAACACCTGAGGGTCAAAAAGGGTTATCTTTCTAAACATTTCATAACTGTAGCTGACCATAAATATTTCTAGACTGTGTTAAAGCCAAACATATGACCTTGAATAGGGTTTTAAACCCATGTGTTGCTGTTATGTTTAGACTTAAGCTTTCTAAAAATGTTTTTAGTTAAAACTAATCATGAAGGCTTCCTCCATGGTCAAAAGAAAGATGATGAGTTTAAGGCCACATCCTACCTTTGCTAAGCCTACTGTATGGTTGGGCTACCACATATCCAAGAAGCTGTCAGAGAATATAGAGAAAATAAACGAAAGGAAACCTGACTCTTTATTATTAATTATGCTTTTATTATAATTGATTAATAACATTCATAAATATCAGAGGGAACAGGAACTGACACTCTATTGTTCAGTGGCATATCCATTACTGCTTTTAGATCCAGCAGTCCTGTATTGTTGATTATGAAGTGTTTCGTCTCAAGTAAGAATACTGAGAGGTCTCCTAAAGGGATACACAGTGGCAATATTCAACAGAGAGGTATGTCTCTTTGTATTTGGATCTTCATGCATTCCAAACCTCTGAAAAACTCACTTTGAAGTGTGACAAAAATGATGTTTTATTACTGGTAATGCTAAAAGCAAGCTTCTAAGTTTAATCATGACATTGATAGAAGAGTCGTGAAATTTAAAATAATCATGAATATTGTGTTTTCATACCTTTTTTATTCAAGAAGTCATGTTTTTATACCTGTATTCTCATACAAAGCTAGTAATTTACTTAAAAAGGGAATACAGCCTAGTGCAATCACAAGGTTTTAAGACGAACCTCTTAAAAAACCAGTGACTTAAAAAATCTTGTCATTCATGTAAACATGTATATAAATACATTGCAACTCTGAAAGTCTTTCTCTAGTTTAAGTCTGAATGTGGAAATAATATTCTACCTTGAGTTCTCAAACAGGCAGTAAAGGATCCTACTAATTAGCCTTAAAATAAAGCAAATAAATGCTAAATATATAGTTTGTATTGTACTCTGCCTAATGGTTTCTCTTCTTAGGTCTTTGCCTACACTGCAAACAACAGCCGACTTGTTTTAGACAAAAGTTATTCTAATTTTCAGTTATTCTAATTTTCATTAAGTGAGTAGACAAAAAAAGAACAAACCCCCTCAAACCTTAATGACAATGTATCTCTGTTTCAAACAATGCTGAGCAAACTTTGGGGTTTCTGTAGATTTTCAGTCTTTACTATGTAGGCCTGATCTGCAGACATAAATTGTAAGAAACATACTGTAAAATATAATAAATGGACCTTTAATTAATCATGTATGTGTTTGTTTTGAAAGCCATTTTATAAAAAAAAAAAAAGAATTGAAAGTAGCAGAAAAGCTTATGTGTCACAATTAAAAGCTAAATCTATCATAGAATTTTGACATGTGGGAGTTCTGAGTTCTTTATAATTTCCACGCTGAGTTTCTTTTAGGGAGACATACTGACATATTAGAATCATATCAGTACATAATTTTAAATTTTGTTGTGAAATACTACTTTTTAAAGTTAAATGTGACATTTTTATAAAATATCATAAAATAAATACCTTTGGTGATGACAAAAAGAATGGCTAATTATTTTTTAATTTATATTAAAAAGCGAGAACAACAACTCTCAAAACTTTAAAACATTACACATTTATTGAGGAATCAAAAGCATGTTCAAACAATAATGTTATTGCTTATTCAAAACCTGCTTTTTATTTTTATTTAGTTGTTTCATAAATCATACTTTATTGTAACCACAAGAATTATGCTGACCAGAAAGTTTTCTTATTGGCTGCTTTATATTGAAATTACTTTCCTATCCACAAGCAAGTATTAATTTAATCACTTAACTCTTTTTAAAATGGAAACAGAGATTTATGATATTAAGTCTAGCTTTGGGGAAACTCTGGTCACAGAAAAGTGAGGAACATCAGCAAGATCTTATGGGGAAAAAAATAGCCTATATTTTATGCAATGAAGCTACAGTAACATACCAGGTGAAGATATAAGGTAATTCAGTGTTGCTTAACTTTCTTTGATTCCTTTTTCATAGTTATGGGAGTAGCAAAATATTTAATTGAAAGTAAAGACATTTTAAAATGTAATTCTAGCAGATATAGAAAAATAAATAAGCATTACTATCTAGAAAACAGGCTAAGAAGTAATATAGAAGTCAAAACTGCCATTTAAATGGGTCTATCTCTGGTGGTGGCTTGGAAAACACATCTAAGTATCTCAACCATGATCTGTTTATGATATAACTGGTAAACAAGCAGGAGATACACACATTATCTGAAATCTAATGTCCTTTGTGGTTAGCTATTTCACATGAATTATGTGACATGAGGGGACGGCAAAAGCAGGCACCTCATTCTATCTTAGTCTTGAAAGAATTTCTACATTATCAAAAAGTGATTGCAAAATAAAAAAGTGTAGATTAATAGCTAATTACCACGGATAGGGGGCTGTGTCATAGGGTGACAACAGACAGTCAGGATCCTTGGAATCATCTGGGCACTATTGAAAAGAATCTCACAGAAACACAGAATGGCAGAGACCCATCCTGGAAGAGGCAGCAAGCTGAAGAAAAGTATGATTTGATAACAACAAATAATAACAAAACACATCTGTGCAACTAAAAGTCTCTCCAAGTTGTTTTCTGGGATCCCTAATGTTTTTCATTAATCCATTATGTTAGAAGTGAAGGAGGGTTGAATCAGATGTGCCTTTGAGCTTATAGTCATCCTCTTAAGAAGACACCACCTTTTAGGTTGTTCTCCCCCTTTCATTTACTTGTTATGTGATTGAAGCTAATTAATTTAAATTGTCTTGATTGACAATTAACCAAATGAGGAACTCTAACCTGATCACTGAGTACATCTCTGTTGGACAGTCATTAAGTAGTAAGTAAAGATACGGCCATTAACCAAACAGACAGAATTTTTAAATAGGTTGGCATATAGAGTTGTGAATGTGTCTTTGCTTGAGACCTAGTTTGTCCTCAATTTTCCTAGTGTGACTGTATTTATATTGGTTCCTGTCACTCCACTTTGTAAAGGTAATTTAGTTCACCCTAAAGTACAGTATTGCTTTTTCCAAAACTATTTGTGAATTTACTCATCACATGTGAGAAGAATCACACCATATACATGGACTCAAGAATTTACAGTCTGTCAACTGATGTTTTAACAACGTAATGGTCCATATAATGTAATTAAATGAAAAAATAAAAGGTTATTGAAAAACATCCTTTCTTGTATCCCCTCCTTTTCTCTGCTCACCCTTAAGAAGTCCCTTGGGGTCCTATAGTCAATGTTTCAGTCTTTCTCAAGCAGTATGAGAGAAAACTTCTTTATGATCAGTTTGGGTATCTTTAGCCAAACACAAGAGGTTCAAGGAAGTACTTGTTTCTGCATTGGGGTTGTTGTTGATTGCTCCCCTTACAGCTGGCCTGCCCTGAGGCAGAGACAGCATGGACAGAAATGTGGCTCTGTGGTGCTCAGTTACTCACTGAAGAGGTACGAATCCTCCTATTGTGTCCAGTCTCTCTCTGGTGTGAAGAGAATACTTTAAAAAGTGAGCCTTACCATATATAAAGTACCCTAAACAACTGACAAAAATATGTTGAGGTAAACTGCCTTTTAGAGTTTTTCCACTATCATGGCACCAATTGAAAGCCAGCTCATTTTGTTACCAAAAATTGTAGCCAAGAAAACTCTCTAAACCAAATAATAGTTTAGAAAGCTCACATTGATTTATTGCAGTGCTGGGTGCATGGGGGATCTCTCCTCCTAGCATGCACACCAAGCCAAATGAAGATCCACATTATCTAAAATAACATATTTGCATATTCATAGTACGCCACTTATTCATTGTTATTCACACTCAGGATTGGTTACAAGTTTCTCACTTTTAATGTAAATTAGTACATACCCTCAGTTAGCACTAATGAAGCCTTTTAATCAACTACGCATGCTCCCCAAGCAGAGTTTTGTCCTTCTTTGGGGGGAACATTTGGATTAGAGGTCATGATCTCCCACTACCACAATTACCTTTGTTCTGTATCAGTTTATTGCTGATGTCTGTGGATTGTAACATTTTACCAGCCTGACTCCTTTCATGCCCAGAACTCCCTCCCTTGGTCTCTTTTTGCATTCTGACCTATTAGCTTAGATAACAGTGTCCCTTTTTTATAATTTATTCTTTGTTTTCTTAATGCTTCCCAACGTTGAGATGCCAGGCTAAAGAATGTGCCGTTTTTCTGTTAATTTAACTAAATTGTTTAACCCTTTGGTATCAGTTCTGCCTTAGACTCCCTTGTGGTGCTGTCATTAAAAACATCTGCGAGGGAAGGAAAGTCTACTTAGGCTGAAGAGAAATTCAAATCACCTGTGAAAATGCGTGGAACAACTAGACAAAAGGGAGAACCTTTCC
>NW_009623323.1:6414-13387 GCF_000690535.1 Cariama cristata
CTTAGTTTTCTCAGGTAGTTATTTTTGCTTTTTCGTATTATATGTTCCTGAATCAGATTATTTTTTCCTGAGATCAAATCAAATGTATGATACCACACTAATATTTTGGGATGTCTGCTCAGAGCAAACTGAAAGGTTTTTCCAGCTTCTTCGTATTACATTAAAATAAAATCTTTATTAATAATCAATATAAAATCATTATTAAGATCTTTTAAATACTTTTTGCCATCTCAATATCCTGTTTTGGATGTTAAAAATTCAGTTATTTCCATGGTGCTATACTTGTTATAATTCTTGAGCATTTATACCTGTCAGGAACTTCTTGTTGTTCACTGCTTTTGTACGACAACTCAGCAGGAGATTTTCGCATGCTGAGATATGTTAATTTTCCCCAGAATTTCAATGTTCATATCCTTTCTAGGAGTGCAGATATATTTCCAAAGCCATAGCCTATTAGTGTAGAAAAGGAAACAAAAAACAAGGAGCTGGAGAATAAATCCACTCTTCTGATGAGCTATAGATGGGTGATGAAAGTATTTCAGTAATAGCTGTGCAAAAATAAATTATATCTCTTCATATATTGATTTCCCTCTGTCAACCTTCCAAAAATAATCTTAGATGTTCCTTGAATATTACTGCCATAAAAACCTACAATACTGGGAAAACTGGTGTATTAACTATATGCAAGATATAAGATATAGATGCTTCAGAATATGTAAAAATAACCCACATGAATGAAGTTAATTGGATAAACACATAGGCATGTCTCAAACTCAACAGCACCATGTTACTTCTTGATGTTACTATGACTCTTTTTTTAGCTATTGCAACAAAAAAAGAGCAAAGAATTATCTAAGACCAAAGTCTTCTGGTAGGTATGACAGATGGTAAGCCAGAAAATACAGTATGAGTTACTGAAGCATGAATACATTAAATCTCAAAAGAATATGTGACAGAATATGATCCTTTCTAGACATTTCAGTGAAAATTATATAAAATTCATAACATAAGTAAGTAGGAATTGTTTAGGTTCCACTGACAGATTAGTTTTTCCACACACTACTACAAATTATTGTGATTCCTTTTGCCCAGAGATATCCATACGAATCTCCTATGCTTATAGACATATATTTAAATAAATAAGAGTAAGTGCAATGCAAGAAGTAGATGATGCAGATAAAGTGATAGACTAGAACTTTGTAGTAGGGTTTTGAATGCATATATATATATGCAGGATAAGATTGCATTTTCAGTAGTGGAGGGGAAGATATTGTAGAAATCAAGATGCTGGGAACCTAACCGGGAGTTTTGTCTTGGCACACCTAAGAGATATTTTCAAAAAGGAATGTCTTATACTTAAACACAGCAGTCAAATTAAGACTTTTTTTTGGCTCACTTGGAAAATTAAGTTCAGCGTATAAGCTTGAGCAAAAGTATGAGTTATAATGGGCAAATAGTGATTACAAAAGATAAGAGGGAGGAGACTTTGCGAACAAAAGCAGAAAGTTCAAGTATGACTGTTTATGTTCAACTAATTGTTTTTTAATAAGAAAATGTCAAGAAAGAGGCTGAGATTTTAGTTTAGGCACAGGGTAAATACCTAGACTAAAAAAGTAGCTCTGAAATTATCACAGAACTGCTACATTCATGTATGAGGCCTTTCACTGGAGAAAGAAATGGAAGAATAAAGACTGAGATCAGTGTAAAGATGCATGATAGAAACTGAGATATGAATTATGGACTAGAAAATGAGTGATAGATTCTTGCATTATTGGAACAGAAGTCCCTGCAAAATAAAAAGTAATGGCAGAAAATTTATTTTATAATGTATTTAAATTCCACATGACTTAGAAGATTTGGAAGTATTCTGCCTTGATTTTCACTCATATACTAATTTCCCAAAAAATGCTTCTATCATGATTACTCTTTTTTGATCTATAGAAGTGGCATGTTTTACACAAGAGTAATTTTCATTCTTCATTATTATTTCCAGAGAAAAATAGTATCATTTTCTGCTTTCAGTTTTAATAATATAACTTAACTTATTTTAGTGGCACTTATATGGATTTACTTCAGTGTAACTAAAAGGACAATCTCATCCAAAATATAAAAACTGTTCCCTTTTAATTCCAAATAACTGCAGAGGACTGTGATCTCAAGGTTGTAAATAATTTCTCTCTTCATAATAAGTTCATGCTGGCTCATTTCCATGGCAATCTCCAATTCAACAGTGACCAGTTCTGTATTTGCGTTTTCTTCTCTTGGCATTTTCAATAAAACTTTAAGACCTACCAAATGTGTGCCAAGAGCTTTGTGGATACAAAATTGTTACTCTGATATTTACATACGTGAAGTATTGATTCACCACAACTGATTTAGTTCTGTGTCTCTTTGCTGGACTAAATTCTGTTTTACACTTCAAATAATTATAAAGTAACTTCTTAAATCCCGTTCTTCTTTTTTCACTAATAGTTGTTTAGGTAGTCTCAATGTATTGTGTCATTTTGGAAGCTACTAAGTTCTTCTTACATATAAATTCTCTTCAAATTTGTGTTTATCTAAGAGTGGTGCTCCACACTTCAGGAATATGTTACTACTGTGAAAATCAGGATTGAGTGTTTTACCTGTTTGCTTCTTGATTCACAGAATCTGGTGTAGCTCTGTCTACAGGTTGAAACTCTTATCTCGTAAGAAATCAGTGGCAAAAAAGTCATGACCTCAACTCACATCAGCATTCTACCCTCAAATGTCACAGTGATTTAGAGAACTATGTATTCCAGTTTCAGAGGTTCCTTTCAATCTCAACATGGCCTTAATGACATAACCAATGGTCAATCTTCCAAACTGTATAAAATGTTATTTAGTCTAACATTAGTCTTCATTCTCTTCAGTCTGTACAAGAACAATCAAGTCAATATTATATAGTGAATAAAGCTCTGACACACATGTATCTCAGCTAGCTTTAGATGTCTGCAATATAGATATCTGTACCTCAAGTAGTGTCACTTAACGCTTTTCATATTGTTCCAAAGAAATAGCCATTTTTAGAACATGGATTGTCTGACTCATTTAAATGTTTACCCTGTAGGGCAAAGGGGTTAATTGTGCTCTGTTAGAGGCTCTGTCTCTGCATTACCTATAAAGTAGTCTGATAGACATGTTCTTTCTTCTCAAAGTGAGACCAATGAGTCATTTGTTCACATGATACTCGCCCATCACAAATCCTGGCAAGACAACAATGTTATTACTTGGCAGTCAAACAAATTAGGCGAGGGATCCAGCAATTAATAGTCCTGTCATGGCTTACATCTTCCTTTAAAAAAAGGAAAGCCTGTGAAATGACTTGGTGTACACAGGAGTTGTCATGCTACCTTCCATTTCCCTGCTCACCCATTTGTTATGGTATGCTTAAAAGGATTCGTTAAAATGAACAAATGAATTGGGCTCACTTGTGAGTTATGGGCAATAGTTGGAGAAAGTGAACAGGAAGCTACTGAAAAAAGGGAAAAGAACCTTGTTAGAGGTTCTTGTCTGGCTCTATTACAAAGGATAATTGTGAGATTAGTAGAGGAACAGATGTAGTTTGGTAAGATGACATTAAGGCCCTCGGTCATGCAAGTGACTGACTCATCATAATAGTTTGCTTTCTAAGCTGGTATCAAGAATCAGACTGTGGGAGGTTACTGGTACAGCATTTATAACTCATTTGGAAAAGGTTCAGCCACATACCTTTTCATTGTATTAGTGGATAAAATATTTCTTATTTCCTTGGTGTCAAAGTACAGTGAGACTTGCTGACTCAGACTTCTAGTCTGCTGGGCTGATGTAAAACAACAACGAGCTATTACTGACCGCATGTTTGGTTTGTTTCTTGATTTTTTTTTTCTCCTTCCAAATGAGAAAGAAAGATGAAACTCTATATTATTATCAGACTAAAGACACTAATAATAGCATAACAACAGTGGATCTAATAGGATTGATGTGATTGTGCAGCTATGCTGTTGAAACAACCCAAGAAATATTTGCCTGTTCCAAATTGAGATAGCCAGTGAGAAAAGATAACTGGTGAAAAAACAGAAGAAAGATATTTTTGAATTAAAACTAGGTATCCAAGTATATTAATTTCTCCTTATCTTGAGAAATGAAAGAAAGTAGATTAACTCCTATCATCTGCACCACTGTGTCCTCCCAGTATGCAGTTTGCTTTATTAACATTGAGAGTGCAATGTTAATATTGCACTCATATTCAGCTCATATTCAGCCTGCTATCTACTGTAACCTCTAGGTCCTTTTCAGCAAGGCTGCTGCTCAGCCAGTTAGTTTTCTCTCTCTTCCTGTACCATACACATAACCCTTGTTTTCTTGATGTTTGTGATATCATGACAGCTTCCAAAATACATTTCTTCTCCTTAATCTGAGTTGTTTGTCTTTGTCCTTAGCTATGTCCTTGTACCCTTTCCTCTCTAATCTCATATTTTGTATACCTAAAATAAAAATCATGGACAGAATGACCTCAGTTATACTAATTATTCTGATCAATTCTCTGTCTATACTTTGCCACTGGTATCATACTGGATTCTTTTCTTATTCATATTAAATACTATTAATTTTACCCCAGTGAACCAAAGGACTTAAGTCCCAAAGTTAATGTCAATTCAATCTGAATTTCCCATTTGTTGCTTCATTTGTTGCTTGCTTGTACAAGAAAATTGGCTGTAGGTAAAATATTCTGTTCTCATCCTCATCTTGTCTTGCACTGATTCTTTCACTGAGTATCTCCATTCAACAAATAGAAAAGATTTTTTTAATGTTCCCACATCCTTTTTTAAAATTTTTCTTTGGCTTAAAAACCAGATTGCCCTAGTCTTAAAGAACAAGTTTCCAATTCTTCAACTTTTTCATTTATAAGACTTCAAAAATGTTTCAGTTTTCAGTAGTGTGAAGAATAGCAGAAGTACACTTCAGTTGTTTTCTCTGAAGTCAATATAAATAAGGTCATGCCTAATAGCAGAAACTATCTCATTCTGGTAGTTTACTTTCTTCAGTTAAACTGAAGCTGCACCCTGTAACAACATCTCAGCAATATTGTTATCATAAATTAAACAACTTTACACTAACCATTAACTATGTGGATCTGAGGCTCCGGAGGACAGCACTGTTTTCTCTATTTTCCAGTGTAGACATAGGCACTGAAATCAGCCTCTCTCAGTTACAGAGAAATGCAAAAAGGTCATATATCAGAATAAGTCTACAGAATAGCTGTTGCACAAGTTCCCACTTAACACTAGTTGCAGACTGCTTCCAACAGCCTGTAACAACCTAAAGGTCTGAAGTACAGAAGGGTAAAACCACAAGCTAATATCCTCCACAGAATAGATGAGACCAAAATGAGGTCGGAAGTTTGCCAAAGCAGAGTGTTTGTGATTTGACGTGGTGATCCCTGGGAGACAACTATGCTTCACAGAACAGAAGACAGAAAAAATGTCCATGAGTCTTTGTGAATAGGCAAATACCATCTTGATCTCAAATCTGATTTTACAGCTGAGCTGGTCCTCAGGACAAATTGACTAGGCACCTGAAGGAATTTTTGTGCCTCTAGAAGCATGAAGACACTTTATTACCTTCATGTCTACCTTATTTCTAGCTACAAACACTCTCCAGTATTTCAGAGAATGATGAAAAAAAGCAGCCCACTTTATATCTTGGGGAGGGGGAATACCTTTCAGTGCTTGCCTCAAGTTTATTCTATCTAAAAGCTAAACTGTAATTACAACTATCTTATTATATTCATATTGAGTTTCAGAGACACAATATAAATGTGATCCGTTTCCATAAAACATGTTTTCTTTGTGGTGAAAAAATAACAAACAGAATATAGGTATCTTTATTTTTTTTTAAGACTATGTGGACAGCATAACACCTACACTTGATACCTACAGTGTGTCTCTGGGAAGCATAAGAACATTTTTTGGAATTCTAAAGGTTTTAATTGCTTTTCACACTACCAGATGTGTGTTAGACTATTACACTGAAAAGTATTATTAAACACTGCAGAAAAACCCAGTTTATTTTATTTCTTATGTAAGGAGGGGAGATGTTCTTCAGAAGAGGGTGAGAAAAAGCAAATCTGATACAAGTAATTCTTGACTCTAAGAAAAAATATCCATCAATACAAATAGGATAATAATGCACAGTATGAAAAATAGGTTTTGAATCTTACATATATGATTCCATATACGACTGGAAGTTGGGTTTCCAAATTCCATTCCTCACTTCCCACATTTCTTATCCACCCCCTCCATTAACTGATTATTTTCGGTTTATCCCGCAATCTGCTTGGTTTCATGTAAGTCGAAAACAGGATTTTTTTTTTTTGCAAAACACTGTTAATAAGTAATTCTACTCATCTTTAGTAGTATTTATTCCAAATGCTTTACTTGTGATTGTATTCATTTTTGCACAATGAAAACACTCTGAAGCAAATAAAATCATGAAAGTGGGTTTATAATTTTATTATCTTATAGATATCTTCTAAAAAGTGAAAAATAGGTAGATTCTAGTATATCATTAAATATGGCTTATAAAACAGAAATATACCTAAAAACCTTTTTTTTTGTAACAACTTACTGAATTTTGAATACCCTCCGATTCTACTGAAATAGGAATTCTCTGAAAAGAAAGTCAAAATTCAGAATTTTATGTCAGACACCATGATCGGAGATTGCCTCTTTGCTGTCATTGAGTTTAATTTATTCACTTTATTAATTTCTGAGGTGATATGCAAAATTTCAAAAAAGGATTCTTGTATTTTTACTACTTCCAAAAATGTTAATGGCTTTGCTAAAGTGACAATATCATATTTTCATTCTTGCAACTTGTATTGGGTGCAGGTGCCCGGGTGTTGACAGCAGGGAGGCTGCAGATTGGCCTCTATGGGAAGAAGTTGGGGCTGCCCCGTGCCAGGCACAGGCGG
>NW_009623324.1:0-334 GCF_000690535.1 Cariama cristata
AAGGTTCACTGTGGGGGACAGCCCCTCCTCGTCCTCACTAGGGGTGGTCCCACACCCTGGGGTCCTGTCCCTCCGTCCCCAAGGCCGTATGGCCCTGGGCAGGATGTGGGCGGTGGGTGACAATGGCTCAGGGCTTTGGGCTGGGGGAGGCCCTTGGGGGCTGGGACTGCCACAGTGGGGACTCAGATGGTGGCCCCATGGCTTGCAGTGGCCCTGTGGCACACAGCTGCCCCACGGCATGTTGGATCCCTGTGGCACATGCGGCCCCGTGGCGCGTTGCAGCCCCACAACGCGCTGTAACCCTGCAGCATAGCGGGACCCCCAGAGCAGCCCC
>NW_009623325.1:0-7570 GCF_000690535.1 Cariama cristata
GCTACCCCCTGCTAGGCTGGCTGCAAACGCCTAAAATCCACGCAAATGCGGGTTTAGTGGTATTTACTAATTCACCCCGGTGCTGCCAGGTCCCGTTCAGACTCGGTCCCGCTCGTCATCAACCAGGCAGCTGCAGCGGGGTTGGGAAAAATGGGGAAAAATGGGGTGATTTCATATTTGGGGCGTTTTGGGATGTTTTGGTGTCACTAGATGTCACTGTCGGCTTGTGGCGGGGACACGACACCGACACCGGCCGGTAACACCGTGCTGCGTGGCGGGTTGGACCCTAAACATGGCCAGGCCAGCGGCCCATGTGGGAACATGGCCGCAGAGCAGGACACCTTCCTAGCCACCCGGCTGGTGACAAGGGACAGACAAAGGGCCTGGGCCACCTTCCCCATCTGTATTTTGGGGCCTGGCCCCGGTGAACCCACCAGCGGGCTGTGCGCCGCACTGCTCCGCCGCGCCATGCTCATCCCAGGGGTCTACAAGGACCTAGACACGGGTGGAGCAATGCTCCCATATAACTCCTACTTCAATTACATCTTCATACTAATAAAAGGAAGACTCGCCATTATTGTACTAACAGTATTACATGTCCTGTTTTGCTAAGGTTTCGGCGCTAAGCGGCAGGGCGTTTCACACGTGGAGCATCAGCTCGAGTCGTGGCCCAGCCAGCAACGCTTCAAAGCGTCCTTCATGTCTCTGAACGAGCCCCGGTGCTCACAACATTAATTTGAAGTATTTCTGAAGCTGGGCTGGGATTGCTACTGCTTCTGTGTTTGCAGAGCGCAGGGGAAACCTTCGCCTGGACTTGAGTTTGTTGAAGCATCAACGTGGCAGAGCAGGGGTTGCTCAGGTTTGGCCGCATCCACCCAAGGACGGAGGTCCTTGTTCTCCGGGAACAGCAGCCCCAACCCGAGCACTCCATGCTAACCAAACCTTACGTTTCTCACTGTAAATGTCGCTCTATCCCTGCAGGAACTGGCCCGGAGATAACAACTCATGTTATTATCTACTTTCAGCCATGATATGAGGTCATCAATCAATTTCCAAAATTCTTTTTTCAGCATATGTTTTGTCCAAACCGAGTTTATTAAGAAAAAAAAAACCTCAAACTTTTGGGAAGGATGAAAATACATTGGGTTTTCTTTTTGTTAATAATTTCAATTTAAAATTAAAAAGAGAGTAGTTGGAAATGTGTTTTCCTTCTATTTTTTTGACACTTAGAGGTTTTCAGCTAATCTGTCTGAAAGCTGTTCTTGCACCATTCCAAATGTTCAAGCTGAAGAGGAGTGCACAGGTTTACCAGCAAACGCACAAGTGTGGGGAAAAAAAAACCAAACAAACACTTTCATATTTGTATTGGCATGTCAGGAATGAAAACCTAGGAGAAGAAATCACCTTTTTGTGACTTCTGTTGGAAAGCAGATATTACTTTTTGACAACAGGGCTCTTATTAGGAGGAGGAAAAGGTGCATTTCTTTTGTTTTCTCCTTTTTTTTTTTTTTACCTCCATTTCCTCAGAAACACAGATAAAACTGTACACAGTAAAAAGGATGGATAACCCATCCCTGGCAGCTGTGGGGCGAGAAGCCATTGAGGCATTGCTGCCTGCTCAGAAACCAAGGAGCTGCCCAACCCTGCCTCCCCCCAGCCGGTCCCACCTCTTTTTAAAATACGCTAGATTTTTATTAAGAAGCAAAGCAAATAAATAAATGACACTTATTAAGGAGAAAAAAAAAAGTTATTTCTATAAATAACAATGTAAGAGTAAAATGATAGAAAGAGATGCAATAAATTATCCTGAGCTGATGGGACGTGATGCCTGGTACCCTGGGCAGGCTTAGGAAGTCGAGGTGAGAGCCTAAGCGCCAGACAGCCTGGCCTAAGAGTACTTAGCTGCTAACACACAGACGGGGAGGGTGGAGTGCTTAGTCCTGACCCCCCAAAGCCCTCCCACCCACCAGAAACACAAGAACAAACTGCATCGGGTGGTTACAGATGTGCTCGCCGAACACTCCAGGTGCCATTTCCCATAGCACCTGGATGTATAATGAGGAGAGAACAGAGCAACTGCCGTCTGGGCCAGAATCGGCACATCTGGACGAGGGGCAGGGGGTCGTCTGAAGCACCAGAGGTGTTGGAAAGCTGCCTTTTTATAACAGCCCTGATCCCCGCACCTCAGCCAGCCCAAGTGCCTCATTCCCGGCTACAGCAGCATACGCACAGCTTGGCGAAGTAAGGCAATGCCAGAAGACAGAGACACCCAGCAGATTCCGCCCTCCGGGTTTGGGAAGCCAAAACAAAGGCATGAATACACCAAGGCACAGGACAAGAGGAGGTACTTGTGTTCCAGGGGCAGGATCACACCCTGTTCATCTTATTGCAAGAGTAATGATAGAGTTTGCGGGTGCGAGCAAAGGGCTTTCCAATTGTCACTTTTTTGTTGCTGTTGTTGCGATCTAAGCATCAAACATGGGAGTCAAGTTGACCGGGAAAAACAATCAGAGTTGATTTTCTTCCCAGCACAGGTCTCCCTCCTAGCAGCACGCAGCCACAGGCAACGCAAGTGACCCCATGTTCAAATGCCCTTGTGCTCACAGCCGTCAGAGTCACCATCCGATTGTCACCCCAGCCTCTCTGCTGGAAACCACTGATGCGTCCTGGTGCTTCAAGAGCAAACAGGAGATCGCATGCCTCGCCACAGCTATGGCACCATCAAGTACAACCGGCCTGGTGATGAAGCACCAGGAATTACGGCACGTGGCTACCAAAGAGCAGCCAAACAATATTCGGGGCCAACCAGCTGCGGTTTAGTCCTGTAGCTCCAGCTCTCAGATCAAGAGCATAATGTCTCACTCGGACCAAAGAAGCACAGACCTGTGTGCATCTCCAGTATCTCCATCAAGCACACATGGCTCAAAAAACAACAGTGGCAGCTGAATCTCATCAGCTGTTCAAAGCTCAACATCCACAGTGTCCTCCTCGTGGTCCTTGATGTCCGTGGAGTCCGCAGTGGCAGGCTGTATCACCCCAAACTGTGACAGCTTTGCCGCCTTCTGCTCCATGCTCTGCTTCCTCCATTTAATCCTCCGGTTCTGGAACCAGACTTTCACCTAGCAGGAAAATGGCACAACAGCTTAATTCAAGGTCTCCAGGAGCCCCTTTCCAAGGGGGGCCATCGCCAAATGCTTCCGAGGCAGATGTCCCCAAAAAGCAGAGTTCCTTAGAGGGGGACATGCCCCTTCTCTGCTTGGGGCACGGTGCATGTGAGCAGGAGGAGGTGACGCTATGGAGGGCAGAGTGATGCCGAGAGAAGGGACCAGGGGAGAAGGGGACGCAGCTGCACAGAGAAGGCTTTGGCCGGGGGAGCGAAGAAAGTGTCCCCCCTGAGCTCCCTGGAGTCACTGAACCCATGGCCAGGACTACGGGTGCCAGAGGGGACGATGAGACACCCACCTACCCCCTGCCCCTGCTCCCTGTGCTGTTCACACCCTCCCTGTCACCCCCAGAACTGCCCTTGCTTTGCTCTCCCTTTTCCCCAGTGGAATTTGGATCCCACCACGGAAGATTACGGTTGGACTTGATGATCTTTGAGGTCTCTTCCAACCATAATGATTCTATGATTCTATAAGATCAAGTGGCTCCTCCTTTCCACAATAAATAAGCAGCTTGCAGTGGGAGAGGCAGAAACTTACTGGGAAGAGCAGAAAAAAAATTTAGATTCGGCGTCATGAAAGGACACTTAAAGCATAAACTATCTCCAGAGGATCATAACAATGTAAATACATCAGTCCAACGGAGCTTGAACTCTAAAGCGAGCAGGTTTGTGCTCCTAAATGCTTTTTGTTCCACTTCATGGATTAAGAAAAGGATGTCCTTATTCATAAACCATCTAAACCTATCTCGCATCCCTCGAGGCACATGGCTTCAATGTCATCTTGCAGCAGGGAGTCCCACAGGTCACTTTGCATCATTTAACTGTGCCGGGGAGGCTGAGGCTGGAGATGAGGAGGCATTTCTTCCCAGAAAGGGTCGTTAGGTATTGGAACGGGCTGTCCAGGGAGGTGGTGGAGTCACCATCCCTGGAGGGGTTTAAGGAAAGACTGGAGGTGGCACTTAGTGCCATGGTCTAGTTGACATGGGGGTGTTAGGGCAAAGGTTGGACTCGGTGATCCCAGAGCTCTCTTCCAACCAAATCCATTCTATGTCCTCCTCCCACTGCACTTCATGGCAGGGAGATCACCGCAGACCAAACCTAGAGCCAGGATCTATGCCACCATCCCCAGCTCCCCCCGTTTCTTACCTGAGTCTCTGTGAGATGCAGAGTTGCCGCCAGGTCTACTCTCTCCGTGCCCACCATGTACTGCTGCTTGAGGAACTCTTGCTCCAGCCGCGCCAGCTGCTCTGGTTTGAAGACCGTGCGGACCCTCTTCATCTTGCAGGGCCCCCCAGACCTCCAAGGCACAGCTGGGCCCAGCGAGTTGGCCCCGACACAGTGAGACAACTCCAGACCTGCAAGCAAGAAGCAGCAACTGAAGGGATCTGCGTGTTTGATTGAGGCCCTTCCTCCAGCCCTGTTGATATGCCAAACCCAGCTTGCTTCAGCTGTAGCTGAAATCCGAGGGCAGCTGCTCTACACACTAAAGGCGGCTGGGAGAAAGTAGCACCAAAAAGAAAAGGAGGGATGTTCCTACCTTGTCCCTGCCTAGATCATCTCATCTAGGCTCTCTTTCCCACAAAAGGTTGGACCAGATGATCTTTTGAGGTCCCTTCCAACCTGTTCTGTGATTCTACCCATAGGTACAACCTAGGACAGTCCTGGACGTGCAGCCAGACCCAAAGAAGCCAGCACTCAGTGAGGTGAGCAGGGTTTGACCTCCATCTGTACAACATCTTTACAACAATGAAGTCTATCAAGAGCTGCTGAATGCAAAAATCCCACCTGCGTCTCAAGAACTCCCTAATCGCAAATGTTTAAAGGTTGGGGGAGTTACCATGGTGCCCCCTGCTTTTACCCTTCCCTTGGCACCCGTACCCAGCCAGTCTCCAGGAGAAGACATCTGGCCAGTCTGCTGGCTTCAGTGAAGACAAGAGTCACCATCCCTTACGCAGATCCTCATCCTGCACCTTAGTCCTTTGGTCCCAGTGGGCTGAAACGTGCAGAAGTGTTAGCAGGACTAACAAGTGGATCTGATTTCAGTCTCCTATCTAATTGTGGCCTGATGAGAACTATAATTACCTAATTAACATACAATACACCACCAGCACTGTCACAGGACCAGCTGGCACCAGCCTAAGAGCAGCTCTGTCTCCTGTTTCTAAAGCCCTCATCCTTGCCAGCACAGACTTTGATTCACACACATCTCCATGTGTGACCGCTATCCCCAGCCACCCTCCAGGAGCCACAGGGCTCATCCCAGCCAGCTCTGTCCTCCTGAAGGACCTTCACAGGAGCCAGATCACCCTGCCAGGAGGATGGCAGGGTGGTGAGACCACAGTCAAGGGCTGAGGAAAGGGGGCTGCAGTCATCAAGGCAAAAAAACATCTGCATCCCCGACGCTGGTTCTGGAGTTCCGATACGCACAGAAACATCAGCGTAGACTTTGCGGATCGGAGTGTGAAGGGCTGGAGGGACAGAATCACAGAATTGATTTGGTTGGAAGAGACCTCTGGGATCATTGAGTCCAGCCTTTGCCCTAACACCCCCATGTCAACTAGACCATGGCACTAGGTGCCACCTCCAGTCTTTCCTTAAACCCCTCCAGGGATGGTGACTCCCCACCTCCCTGGGCAGCCCATTCCAACGCCTAATGACCCTTTCTGTGAAGAAATGCCTCCTAATTTCTAGCCTGAACTTCCCCTGGCACAACTTGAGGCCATTTCCTACGTAGTCGAACCCCTCCTGCTCAAGGCCAAAAGCTGCTGGGTTGGGGACTGGGCTCCTGTTCTGAGCCCCGGGAAGACTCCGGGCAGCGGGACCTGCGTGCGCAGGCGAGACCGCTGGGTGCCACGAGAACACCTCCGAGTACCAAAGTACGGTCGTGAGGGTATTAGGAACCAGGCAAGGCCAGCACCAAGATATGTCTGATGGCACCGCAGCTTCTCTCCTGCCAACACCCAAGCACGTGCTTAACTTTAAGAAAGAGAACCCACGGGTACAGCCAGCGGGACTTTTCTGGGTGGAAAGCCGAGGGTGCATTTGCAGGATCAGGTCATCCATGCTCCCCACCATCGCCGTTCTGAAATCTCAGCCTGCGGGAAAACGCGGTCTGGCTTTGAGATCAGCTCCGCGTTGAGCAGAGGTTGGATTCCACAGCTCGCAGAGGTCCCCCTCCACCCGAGCCACTGTCACCAGGGTACGTGGGACTGCTGCGATATATCTATATGGTGGCAAGCCAATTTTCTTTAACTTTTACGGAAATACCGTACATAATGATGCCAGTTCACACCCCCTACTTATCCCTCCTTTAATGACTGATGTTGTCATGTTCTCCAGGCACAAATGGGCACCTTTACCTACTTCGTTTCATTAATTGGGTATAAGTTCTGTGCCTGTTTAAGGATTTGTGGGATGGAGACCTGACAGCTTAATAGCCGTAATTGCACTTAAAACTATTTTCATCATTAAAATAATTTCACCTGTCACATTTTTTTCTATTTTAATACTGGGATAATAGCAAGTGTGATTTCAAACATGAAATACTTTGTGGAAACAGCTTTGCAAAGTGTTTAACTATATTTTCATACCTGTATATTTGATATAATACATAGATTAACACACAACTATGCAGACGCTGTCTTGTAAAAGAAATAATAGATTAAATAGCTATGCTAAGTAGTTTAAATAGCTATCTGAATATTGTAGCTATCAGGATCAAATCAAGAGTTCCTTACGCAAGTAAAATGTGTGCTTGGCTGCAGGTTTTGCCTGGGCGACAACGAGATCAAGCTCTGAATGCCAAAAAGAGACTTAATTTCAAGAAAAATATTCCGAATAGAGGTAATTCATTAAAACAAACAAGTCGTTTTGCTTATAAAAATTTACAGTACCCCTCAGTGAAAATACAGAGAGCCTGATGGATTAGCCAGTATCATCCATCACCACTGTGTAAATTTTACCCACGGATGAACAACAAAACCTTTTTCCCTTGGGTGCTTTTGCACTAAAAATACAGTTTTGGGGGCCGGGTGCTGCGAAACACTCAGCAGTTTCACTTCTACAAGTGAAAAAATTGCAGGGAGAGCAAAATTACAGAGGGACGAGGGCAGCTTTGGGAGAAGGGCAGACCCCACAGCCCAGCAGAGGGGTGCTGGCACGGTGGAGAAATTATTGTCGGGGATGAGGCTTTGGGAAATTACAGCAGGTTTTCAGAGGTACGATGGAAACACAGGCATTGCGGTGCCTTTCTAGTACGTGAAAAGAGAAATAAATGTGTGTGTGTGCAAAGCCACACTTAAAATGCAGGCGGGGGCACACGTGGGCATGGCAGGGGATGACTGTCCCTGGCCTGAAACCTTCTCCCATCACTTCATGTTGGGGGTAAATGGCTAATATTAATTATCG
>NW_009623326.1:0-219 GCF_000690535.1 Cariama cristata
ACCACGCTGCCGAGCGGGTGCTGACCAGGGCTGAGGGAAAGGGGCTGGCGAGATGGGGAGCAGCATCAGTTGATGCTGCTGCTTTCGTGGACACGGAGCTCCTGATGCTCCCTCAGCCAGGCAAGGGAGGCCAAGGGCTACGGAGGCTATCCCAAAATAGGAAGGCCGTGCTGCTGTGCAGGCAGGGGCAGGGGGGGGGGGCGGCCGGGGGAGCCCCCC
>NW_009623326.1:456-805 GCF_000690535.1 Cariama cristata
GAGCGAGCTCGGTGCTGGCTGGGAGGGCCGGGCAGATGGCGGAGGGCAGGCGCTCCTGGATGGAGGGGGATCAGCCTCTCGCCCTGGAGAGTTCTGCAGAGCCAGTCCTCCCTTCCCAGGCCCTTTCTCTCTTCCAGACGAGGGGCTCTGGGACATCCTTATCAAAGACATCCCCAAGGAGGTGACCTCCTACACCTTCAGCATGGACATCCTCAAGCAGGGGGTCAGCTACGACTTCCGAGTCATCGCCGTGAACGACTATGGCTACGGGACCCCCAGCACACCTTCCCCCTCCGTGTCAGGTAGTCAGCGGAGGCAGCATGCGGGTGTCCCGGGGGGGGATGCTGTC
>NW_009623326.1:885-1305 GCF_000690535.1 Cariama cristata
CGAGCCCCAAATCCTGCTGCCAGCAGCATCTGCCAGCGCTCCTGTTGCAAAGCCCCGTTATCCCCCGTTAACCCGCTCCCTCACGTGGATCCAGGTCTCACAAGCAACCCCATGCCCTGCAGCGAGGTCTCCCCATCCATCCTGGTTTGCCCCCCATGCCCATCCTGATCCTCCCTCCTGTGCCCCAGCCCAGAAAACCAACCCGTTCTACGAGGAGTGGTGGTTCCTGGTGGTCATCGCCCTGGTAGGGCTCATCTTCATCCTCCTGCTCGTCTTTGTGCTCATCATCCGCGGGCAGAGCAAGAAGTACGCCAAGAAGTCAGACTCAGGTGAGCGCCGGGGGTGCGGTGGGTGGTGACGGGACCCTCCAAGGTGCCAGCCGGGGGGTGCAGAGCCCTGACCCCACAGGAGCCTCTCCGG
>NW_009623327.1:0-12008 GCF_000690535.1 Cariama cristata
GGTGGTGGCTTTATCTCGAGTGTGTGAAGCGCTTTCACGCCGGTGGTAGCCGCAGTGCCCAGCCTCGCTGTAGTGACTGCTCTCAACACGCGTATTTCTGTAGAAAACCCCCTGTATTTAAAGAATGTTTTTATTTTGCATATCCTACTGGATACCAGCACTAGTAAGCGTGACAGATTTCTTAGGCTAGGGTGCACGCGGCAGGAAAACACTTGAAAGAGGAGAAAGGTGAAGCTTCTATGTTACGGACTTGACAGGAGAGGAGGCGTGAAGGTGTTTGCAAAAGGCGGGGAAAGGGTTGGCTACCTTTAGACTATGTTTTTCAAGGAAAAATGAGAAAATAAATGGTTCTCCGAATTAGCATATTCTCTTGGCGAGACAAAGCATAAGCTGAAACATCATAGAGCCATTTAGCATGAGAAATAATGGTACAGCTAGCTGTAATTCAGGGAAAATTAGAAGAATTGAATTTTAATTGTCTGATGGGAAATGGCAACGGTGTGAGCTTTAATGCCTCTCTTCCTGCCTGCCTTTTTTTTTCTTAATCGTTTATGGGGCTTGGTTTTGTGTTTAATCCAACAGATAGCGGCAGAGGCTCCACGCCGCTCTGAAAAATAAGCCGGATTGATGGATTTACTCTTAAAGAAAATGGCTTTTTCAGTATTAGAAATACCTTGGGCAACTTCATAGAGGTATTTCATTTAAGTACTGATTCAGTTTAGAAATACTTATTTTAAGACATTGCAGCCACATTTGAATAAGACTCATTATTCACTTGCGAGTTTAAAAAAACCCAAAACTTGCCAAAGACTGGTGTTGTCTGTGGAAAAACCAGAAACTCTGGTGCTTATTTCATTATTTGAATGTATAACAGCTCTGCATTTTTGAAAAGTAGACTGATTATTTAGAAAAAATAGTCATGTTATTTTTCGCATGTTACCATTCCCCTTTCAGTCAAAGTATTTCTGATTCTTGTATTTATTCTCTTTCTCTTTTGCTCCTTACTAGGATTCCTGTGGATGCCCCTTGTCTCTTGGTGGAAAACTTGCTTGTCTTTAATGGATACTGCTGCTGCTGGTTGATCTCAGGAGACTTTACAGCTCTTTACTTTTTGAGAGGAGATAGCTGCTTATCCCCTCTCAAGGTCCAGGTGGTAGTAGCTTTTTATCAGTAACCACCTGTGGGGGAAAAAGAAGATGCCTCTACCTTTTGGGTTAAAATTGAAACGAACTCGACGTTACACGGTATCCAGCAAGAGTTGCTTGGTGGCTCGTATCCAGCTGCTCAACAATGAGTTTGTGGAGTTCACGCTGTCGGTGGAAAGCACGGGCCAGGAAAGTCTGGAAGCAGTGGCTCAGAGGCTTGAATTGCGGGAGGTAAGCAAACTGTCAAGTGAAAGCATGATTTTTGTCTCTGGTGCTGGATGACATATGTGGTGAATCCTTACCATTTGGGGCAATCAGTGTATTTACTGGAGCAGCTATCCTGTGTTCCCCTTGTTTCTTCACCTTTTGGTCTTGATGGGATTTGACTTGGATTGCTCCAAAACAGTTGCAAAACTTATGTTACGGAGCTGGGGAATGCCCAAGGGGAGGACATGTGAGAGGTGGCAGCGAACTGCAGCTTAGAGTGATAAACAAAGTGACTGTTTTTTAAACCTGACAATGCTGAAAATGCTGTTTAAAAAAAAAACACGAAGCAATTATGCCTAAGCAACATGGTTAGGAATTACTGCAAGAATTGAGACAACTTTCAGCTAAGGATATGAAAGAGGGTGTTATTTGTGTGCATGCATTTTTTTCTGATGGATTAGTGCTGCGAAAAGAACCTAAAGCACAAAATGTGATAAGTGTACCAGTGACCAGCTATTTGTATTGCTTGTTCAAATACCACAGACATGTTTGCAGACACTGTCTTGGAGCAAGCATATAGTCATTTAGATCGAGTGCTGGCCTTGTGAGGAAACGTGGTGTGCACTAGTTGAATCTGTATGTATTTGTGTAACCTACCTTTTAACCCAAAAATTCCTTACTTGCTATTTTGAAGGATTCTTTTGCAACTGAAATTTACTCTTCTTCACGCATTTAGTGATTATTCGTACATCTCCTGTACTGAGTGAATTACTTCTGAAAGGCTGAGCTGCAAAATGTTGTTTATAGAAATCTACATAGATTACCAACATATGATCCAATGTCATTGTTTTATAATTTTGTTGAACAAAGGTGGATTTGATTGCAGTAGTTGAATGCTCTTGGTCCTGTGTAAACTGACATTTCCCACTGGAGTATCAAAAGGTTTAGTTCATTTCGTAGTCATTACGCCGTGACAGCATGTGCACTTTTTGGGGGGCAGGAGAGAGAAAACTTGTAATAAATGTTTAGTGTTGCTAACATTGTTCTGAAAAAGATGGTTTTGCTCTGTTATGTGGTCTGCCATATAATGGTGTTTTGAATATAGGATTCAAATATGGGATGAAAACCCTAGACTTAGGTAACCAAAATAAGAGTAATCATGAAAATAATTGCTGTCTAGTAACTATGATTTTTGGAAATGTTATATTTTCATTGTCAAGCAAGGACAACTGCTTATAACTTTGTTCACATATTAAGCAAATAAATTTAGGACTCAATCCCACAGACATTTGTTACTGTACGCAGCATGCACTACTGTAGGATTTCTCAGTAAGAAATGCTATATATAGTCAGCTGTTTTCAGAAATATTTTTTTTTCTATTTGGAGAATAATAAATAAGTGGAATAAATGTGAATCCATTAATCTCTAAGTGTTTGTTTACTGTGGTTGTTTTCAATCCCAATATGCATTCTTGTAGATTTCTTTTTAGTGTACAGTTATTTTGAAAAAATGCAATTCTGTGCAACAGTATAACTTCTTTTTTATCTTATTCCTTCTTGCAAAGAGCGAATCTAACTATTCTCGTAGCTTTAATGTTTACTTAGAACACATCTGATATCACATATTTAGAATTCAGTTATTGTTGTGTAAATGCAGTTTGTCAGTTTTATCTATCCACTTTCAGATGTCACTGCTAAGTCAACAGAAGGTGAAGAATTTTAACTATATTTGGTTTGCAAAACGCAAAGGCTTTGTCTTCCTGAATGATGACTACTAGCTTTTATTGAACTAACCACAGAGCACTGGAGATGCAGGGGTTTTTTAGCTATTCTTCATTAGCTCTTTCTTTGGAGCCACTCCTAAAAATCTGTTGTGGTTTTTTTTTTTTTTTTTTAAAAAAGAAAGAAAGATGGCTATTCCCTCAATTAAGAGTCATATATCAGACTAAGGGAGTTGACAGTACACTATTGAACTCTGAGCAGATTCCTTCAGTCATGCATTCTTGCATGGATTATTTTGGCAGGAAAATGTGTTGCAATAAAAGGGAATGGAAAATAGGGATATAAATTACTTGCCAGAGCTTGCATTCAAAAAATGTTGCTTTGCCTTTAAATAGTCAGATTTACCAAGCAGATACTGGATCATTCCTGACTGCTTAGTAGAAAGTTTTCAGAAAGAAAAATTTGCTCAGCACTTTGCTTAGATCTGTAAAAACAACATTAGTCCTTGATACTGTAAAATACTAAGTACTTTCTATAAGGTGTTGCATATTGTTAATGCATAAGCGTGAATTCAAAGTGTGAAAGTGAATTCAAAGTATGACTGTTTATTTGAATACTGAGACTTAATGCAGTTATGAAAACAGAGGCATGGGTTTCGGATTACTGTATATGAGCTACGTGGTTATATGGTTCCCATGCACCTTCAGAACAGTTTATTGCAGGAGGTATGAGGGGAATCTCTACCTTTTTACACATTGAATGGTAAAATTTGTAAATACATCTTTCTCTCTGGTATAGTCTGCAATTACTGAATTTGGACAGTGAATTGAATGTCTTATTTTTAATGCTGTGTCATCTTTTAAGATATTTGTTTTAACAGATCTTTATGTAAATGAGTAGTCTTCAAATCATGCTTTGTGTGGCTGAACACTATTTTTCTTTTGATTTTCTCAATTTCCAAGTTGTATACTAGTATGGACATGTAGTTAGGTTTAGGAAGTCTTCAGTATGTTGACAATTTTATTTTTTTACTGAATGGCAGACTTTACAGAAAAGTGGAATGAATGCATTAAACTAAGAACATCATCTGATATTCCCAGAATGTAACTCATCAGCAACTAGTATATACTCCAGCTCTCTTAAACTGAGGAACTGGAGAAAGAAGCCAAAGGGAACACGGAACATAAGTTACTTACCCTTTGTAGTACAGCCTGTCTTTTATCCTGTGAGAGAACTATAACCAAACTTGATTTATGCAAAAAAGCTGTATTTGTTGCGGAAAACTGTTCTGGAATTACAAGTTTACAAAAACTGCTGAGAGCTCTGATGCTTAACTACCTTAAAAAGTATGTGCAACACTGCTCATCTTGCATCTAGGGCATGAGTACACAAATTAAATACTTGAAAATATAGAAATGTTTGGGTTTTTTTTTTTAATCTTAATACAGCTAGCTATCTGTAGGATGTTTGGCAGGAGATGTTATGACTGATTTAACTCTCTTGCTGGATCTTCTTTTATTTCTGATAACACTTCTAAACCAGAATGAAGGGGCAAATTCTGCTACCGTGTGCAGGCAGAGTCTGACTTAACTGCAGATATGTGGTAGAGATTTGGGCTCAAGTACAAGAACTAATGGTAGGAAACTTCTCTGGAGAGTATGTGTTGTGCATATGTAAGTTCCTGTGTTTGTTTTGGACATGAATAGGGAAGAAGGAATCAAGGTTATCCGGATCCTGAATAACTTCGAAGTTCTGAAACAGTGCTTCAGAATTGTTTGAACTATGCTGTGAAACTTTGCTTTGAATTCTAAGATATCAGCTCTTGTTTGGAGAAAAACACAAACCCCCCCCTGTACTTCAGTGTGGTCGTTTCTTAAATGTGTGTTTTGCATATGTAAAGGGTGTTTTTAAAATAAGACCAAGTGCAGCCATAAATATTCTTACATGTATATGTATCAATAAACATATTGACTGGCAAATAAAAGTTGGGCCAAGTCATGACAGAAGGGTCACTAATGTAATTATGTTTATGCCTTGTATCAAAGACAAAATTTTAGGTAATGCTTGGAGAAATAAGAGCAAGTGCTCATAGTTGAATTGCTATGGTTGCCTCTCTGAACCAAATTTTCCTTAAAATTAGGAAAGAAGAAGTTGTCATGGAGGAATGTATATAAAAATGCAGACCTTCAGTGTGTAATCTTAGTAATTTAAAAGATACTACTTTATTGAAAAACAAACTCGACTCCATCTAAAACATATATTAAGTGTGCTGTAATTGTAATTTAAGAACCAAGGTAAGTTGAAGGACAGAGCAGTCACTCAAAAATCATTAATTGCCTCAGTGCACTCATTGTAGATTTTCCTTTTTCTGAAGGAAAAAAAGCTATATATTCAGGTACAGGATTTGCACTCACTGTTACTACACTGAGCAGCACAAAATTAAGGTTTTTCCATGAAAGTAACGGTGGCAATTAGGAAGCCTTACCCCTGTTTTCTTTAGCTTTTTCATAAAGTTAGGGCAGAATTTGAATATACCACTTAATTGGTTTTTTTCACTGTCACAGTGTCTGTGACTTGCTGTACAGTTTTATACTAATTTTGTCAGAATAGGTTTTCTTTACTTCTGAAGCAAAGACATTAGTTTATTGTTTAGTGTTTTTAGACTACTTTGAAATTTTGCATTTCCCTGTTGTAAAGCAATCAGAATTTAAGCCTCTGATGAATGGGAACATGATACTCCTTTTAATGTCAGTGCTGTGTAAGCTGTCACTCAAAAGCAGATATGTGGGTCCATCCTTCTCAGAGCCTTGGACAGTGGTGGGAAAAATTAATGTGATTTTTTTCTTGGTCATGTTGATAACTGACCTGTTTCTGCAGGAGGTTAAAATATGTCTTGGATATAATGTCTCTGATACACTATGAAAGTATTGCTCTTTAACTTCTAAATTAGCCAGTTTACCTTTGTCTAATGTACTGATGAGTAGGATCTGCCTTGCCTGTCACAGAACCCTTTATTCAAGATATTTGAAGGATGTAAAACACAATGTATTGTGATTCCTGAAATATTTTAATTTGAGTAAATTAGAGTATGTCAAAGTACCTTGCAAAGTATTGATTTTGTTTGTTTATTTCTTATCCCTGCTGTTTTACTTTAAGCTATAGTTGGCAGTGCTTTGTTGAAATAGCATTTGTGAAACCAGTATCACAGTAGTTAGGAGAAAATAATTGTGTGTGTGTTGGAAAAAAGGTTTCCATTATTAAAGAACTAAGACTTAAGACTGACTTCTCTCTGTATTTGTACAGCTACCCTGCTAAATACTCCTTCCTGCAGCTACAGTTGAAGATCTTGTCAGTAGTAGAACAACAAAAATAATGTAAGCAAAAGTACCCTAAAGTGAGGAGCTTCAAGGTGGGGAAAAGGGAGGGATTTTTATGAGGCTAGCCAGCGATCTGCCTTTTTCTGCAGGAAGAATTGGTCATGGTAGTTGTGTAGAGGAGTGCAACTTTCCTCTTGGTGGCTGGTACGTGGCAAAACTCACAGTTGGTTTTTTTCTTTTCTCCACTACTTCCAGGAAGTCTTGGATCTTGTACAGTGGCCGGTCCAGGCTACTCCAAATCCTTTCTCCCCTAGAGATGGGGAAGATTTGTGGAGGAGGTTGTCTGCTGTGATAAGAGTGGAGTTTCTGGAGAATTTTCAGGTCCTCCTGTCTCCTTCCATAGTTCTTAACATTGGGCATAGGGTAGAGCTTTCACGTGGTATCTGGCAGTTGTGCATAGTACAGGAGTTTTGACCCAGTTCTCCTGTATGCAGTTTAAATAAACTGTGATATCCTGATGGCAGGAGCTGTTTTGTATCCAAGCATGTAATAAAACTAGACACAGTGGAGCCCTTGGGCTAGCTGGGATTTTATAAATCCAACTGCAGTGCTTATCCTTCAATAACAAGAAGATGTTTTCAGCACTTTCTTCACGAAAGTCGTACGGCTTTTGTTTCATTTGTGTGTCCCAGTGTAAAAGAGGAAAAGCCTGAAAATATATTTTGATTGCATTCTTCTGTAAACCCTGTTATTGTTTTCTTAATTTCTTGCCTCACATCTGAGGATGGTGGTTCCTTAGGTCACTGTACCCTTGAGGCAGGTAGCAGATTGCATTAACTAGAAGGCAGTGTATTAACAGTTAGAAAACAATCATCTTTTCCAGTGTATTTGTAACCTGTGAGAGATTCTGTAAGATTTATAATAAAGGATATGGAAATTAGCTGGGAAATATATAATTAAATACATAATTCTGAACTAAACTTTGAACACTGCTATGCTTCGGGGGAATGTGTGGTGAAGTCTATTTGTCCTCCCTGCTTTCATCCACAAAAAGTGTTTTGTTTTTTTTTTGCTTTAGTCTGAGGTTTTATACAGAATTTTTTTCTATTTTTTTTTTTTCTTTTTAAAGATGGCAGTAATAGTGTTGTCTCAAAGTCCTAGGGAATATAACTTTTTCTTTATATTAATTGTATTGCCAAAAAAGAGAAGGCACAGTCGAGTTTGAGGATCATAATAGGTGCTGTTAAGCTCAAGCGAGAAGATTACACACATTTGATATCTGGCATATAATTTGTCATTTTTATTTCTCTTCTAGATAGTGTGAACTGACCAAAATAGACCCCGAGTCTATTACCCCATAGTAAAACATTTTTTAGACTGCTAATCAGAATAACTGATATATACGAATGATGTTTGGATTAGAGCCAAAGCGGAATTATATTAGGGATGATGCTGATCCATATTAAGGCAAAGAAAATGAAATGCAGTGGTTAGTTGCAGCTAACTAATATCAGGCAGTTGGTACAGGGAAGAAGGACTATCTCATTGGTTCCATTTCAAATTATAAAGCAGATGAGGAACAGCAATGTACACTCAATAGATGTGGAAACTGATGAGAATGTTATGATTTAAAGCTCAGTTTTTAATAGATTTGTAAAAGAAAACACTTTTTTTTTTTTTTTTAAAGTGTTGTTTAATTTGCATCCAGGAATTTCTCAGTAAGCTGTTTCTCTTTGTTGGCACCAATTCTATAATGACATAGAATCACCTAATAGTTTGAGTTAGAAGGGACCTCTGAGAGTTGCATGATCCCACCCTCTGCTCAGGAAGGCCAACTTGGATCAAGTGGCTCAGGGATTACCTAGGTGAGTTTGAATGCCTCCAAGGATAGAAATTTGACACCTTTTTGGGCTACCTGTTCCAGTATTTGGCTAGTCTTGTTGTGAAATTTTTTTCCTGATCTAATTGGAATTTCCCACATTGCAGCTTGTGCCCAGTGCTTCTCGTAGTTGCAGTGAGCACTTCCAAGAAGAGTCTGGCTCTGTCTTCTCTATACCCTGTTCTTAGACAACTGAAGTCCACAGTAAGATTTTACTTTAGTCTCTTCTTAAGACTGATCAGCCCCACTTCTCTTGACTCTTATCATACGTCATGCCAAAAGATATAATATAGTCACCTACAGTAATGTAGTTTTGTGGCACTCATACCGGACAAAGCTCCTCTGCTTAGCTTAGGAAGTCTGGTTGACTTCATAGATGAAGTCACTCTGCTCTGACCTCGTAAGCTTTACTCTGGTGGGCATTTGGTACTTCTGCATTCTTGATAACTCTTGAACTTTTATGCAAAAATGCTTACTGTTCCTGTCCGTAGTGACAGAAAGCAGCTAGGTAGAAAGTAACTGTGCAGAAATTATATGTTCTTTTTATTTCTATTTGATTTTCTTCAAAGGGGTTGGGTCATGAATAAGTCACTAAAATAAATGAACCTCAAAGTACTGTTAATCTTAACAGCTTAACATACTTTAAGAATTATGTCATGACATTCTTTTTAGCACTGGATGTTGTCCTGAGCTGCTAATAATAAAATGTTTTAGCAATGAATAAAAATGGATTCTATTTTAATCACTGTGAATATTCCAGGGTGCATAAGCTCCTCTGCAAACTCACATGATCAAATTCTGCCCTTGAAGTCAAGTGAAAGGTTTGCATACAAGTCAGAAGACAGGCTTTGGTCCATGGTGTTTTGCTTGGCTTTCACTTTATTTTTGATAGTCCAGATTGGAGGGGTTTGTAAGGGAAAATACCATGGCAGAAAAATCTTGTTTAAAGATATGCTGGATTCCAGAGAATATTTTAAAACACAGAAACATTTTTCTTGGTGTGTTGTGCCAGCAACTACTCAGTTCTGTGTGTAGACAGAAAAAGTGATGGATGTTTTAAAGAAACAAACCGGTGCAAGTGATCATCATGCCTTAAAAATAGGCTATACATTCAGTTTAGACTTCAGGGTGTAGAACCAGGAGTATCTTCCATCAGAGAGTTTGAAACAGTGGTGGCCTTAACAGAAGTTTGTACCCTTTCTCTCCTTAGCTTTCTGTGCTTCTTTGAGGCCTAAATACGCCAAGGCTGCAAATGAAAGTTATTCACACAGTTGCTTAGAAATTTTT
This sequence comes from Cariama cristata, assembly GCF_000690535.1. Lineage (NCBI taxonomy): Eukaryota > Metazoa > Chordata > Aves > Cariamiformes > Cariamidae > Cariama > Cariama cristata. The sequence continues at coordinate 9,558 of NW_009623327.1, forward strand.
GCATACATTTCTAATTGGTTTCCAAAAGTGTTTGTGTGGTATCTTTTATAGAAATCTTTCAACTTTGTTGGTGTGCTTCTGTAGCTGTTACCCTTAGGTTTCAGCCTCTGCCTTGGCCTGAGTGCTCCCCCAGAAGGTTGTGGTTCGATGTTTCAGATCGCATTCTGCTCAGGGCTGGTGCAGTTGACCTCTTGGGCAGGTGGGCTGGGCCAGCACAGTAGGCTTTCTTTTTTGAGCTCTTCCTAGCAAGTGAGATCAAGTAGCTCATGCCATGTAGTTCAACTTTAACTCTTATTTTTATTCTTTGGTGCTCTAGTTTACTTACTGTCTTGTATTATATATACATTACATTTATAACACTCAGAAGTTACAGGGTGTCAGCATCGCAGTCTGACTTGGCTTCTGTGACTGTGTGCATGGTGTTAACAGTCTTGTAATGAAAGAGAAATACAACTTTTTACATGCATTCCTTTCCTCATTCAGTCTGCAGGAAGGATTGAGGAGCAGTCATGCGGTACATTTTATCCTTTTCAGTGTGTGATGTTGCAGTCAACATAGTATTTCTTTCTCAATGGAGTTTGTGTGGTACTACAGTTATAATTTCTAACATCTCACAGAATCTTAAGGTGTTGTCTTCTCAATATCCTTGCAGGGTGGCAGAGGTTACCACAAACTGTATCTTATGGCTGGGGGATTGAAGCACAGAATAAAAGCAAATGTTGTCTAAGATATCAGCAAACTTTGTGCGCCTGGACTGAGAAATTTAGAAAACAGTGTTTATAGTATTCAGAGTGATATTCCTTTTGTCCTCTTGAAAGGAAGTATTTATTACTTCTTAAATTTGACTCTTAGTTTGCAGAATTCAGAAGTGAAGAGTGCACGGTGTCCACCTGGGAAAAATTTGGTTTGTAAAATTTTCTTTACAAAAGAACCCTATTTCAGATGTGGGAATACAGTCTGTTTCTCTATGGTGACTTTAAAACTTTCCCAACCATGAAACTGTTTTGTATATATCAGCATTCTGCCTTTTCTCCAGATGTCTTTCACTATACTGAAAAACCACTTTTTTCTTCTATGAACAGTTCTAATTCAATGTAATTTTTGCGTTAAAGCCTGCCTTTTTATCAAATAGCACCAGAGTGGTCTTAGAGTTTGCAGAGGGGATCTTGATTAGGGTTAAATGGGCAGACTTCATCCTAACATTTGTTTTTTATCTTCTGAATACTGATTTTGGAATTACATGGTAACAGTAATTTTAATTTAGAGGATTGGGGTTTTTTAAACATTGGGAAGAAAAAACCACCAAAACCTACCAACTTAAAACTGTGTTGATGCTAATATAGAGGGGGGCAAAGAAGTACATTTTGCCAGTATGCAACATCAAAGGCACATTATGCCTTAGAGTTGGCTCTAATTTCCCAGAGGAAATGCTTCTATGGAATTAATGGTTTTATTCATTTAATGCTACACCTTAACTTTTGTCCCCCAAATTACTTAATGATCTTTGCTGATACAGAGCAGTGACTTCACTGCTGTCCTTAAAGTCTGGGATGCAGCATACCTGCCCATGCCGTGGTTGTTACATGCATAGTCAGCCTGTTAGAGCTGTAAGGGATAGCCAGAATCCCATGAGGGTAGATTTTTCATCCTATGTAGACTATAAACTAAGAAGATGTATGTATGTGAATTTTCAGACGTATATAGGCAAGCTTTCACAGGAAAGTTCTAAAGTGGCCTTTCATTGAATCATAGAACAGTTTGGGTTGGAAGGGAGCTTGAAGATCATCTTGTTCCAACCCCCCTACCATGGACAAGGGACACCTTCCACTAGACCAGGTTGCTCAAAGCCCCATCGAAGCCAGCCTTGAACAATTCCAGGGATGGGCCAGCCACAACTTCTCTGGGCAGCCTGGTCCAGTGCCTCACCACCCTCACCATAAAGAATGTCTTGCTAATACTTAACCTAAATCTTCCCTCTTCCAGTTTAAGGCCATTACCCCTTGTCCTATCACTGCATGCGCTTGTAAAAAGTCCCTCCCCAGCTTTCTTGTAGCCCCCTTTTAGATACTGGAAGGCTGCTATAAGGTCTCCCTGGAGCCTTCTCTTCTCCAGGCTGAACAACCCCAACTCTCTCAGCCTTTCCTCATAGGAGAGGTGTTCCGTATCTCTGATCATCTTCGTGGCCCTCCTCTGGACTCGCTCCAACAGGTCCATGTCCTTCTTGTGTTGAGGTCCCCAGAGCTGAAGGCAGTACTGCAGGTGGGGTCTTGCCACAGCAGAGTAGAGGAGGAGAGACACTTCCCTCAACCTGCTGGTCACGCTGCTTTTGATGCAGTCCAGGATATCGTTGGCTTTCTGGGCTGCTAGTGCACATTGCCGGGTCATGTTGAGCTTCTCATTAACCAGCAGCCCCAAGTCCTTCTCCTCAGGGCTGCTCTCCATCCATTCTCT
>NW_009623327.1:12168-13244 GCF_000690535.1 Cariama cristata
AGGGCTGCTCTCCATCCATTCTCTGCCCAGCCTGTATTTGTGCTTGGGATTGCCCCGACCCAGGTGCAGGACGTTGCCCTTGGCCTTGTTGAACTTCATGAGGTTTGCACAGGCCCACCTCTCAAGCCTGTCAAGGTCCCTCTGGATGGCATCCCTCCAGTGTGTCAACCGCAACACACAGCTTGGTGATCAGCAAACTTGCAGAGGGTGCACTCAATCCCACTGTCCATGTTGCCGACAAAGATGTTAAACAGCGCTCATCCCAACATTGACCCCTGAGGAATACCAATCATCACCGGTCTCCACTTGGACATCAAGCCATTTACCGCAACTCTTTGAGTGTGACCATCCAGCCAGTTCATTATCCACTAAGCAGTCCCTCTGTGAAATCCATGTCTCTCCAAGTTAGAGACAAGGATGTCGTGCAGGACAGTGTCAAATGCTTTGCCCAAGTCCAGGAAGATGACGTCAGTTGCTCTTCCCTTATCCACCAATGCTGTAACCCCATCATAGAAGGCCACCAGATTTGTCAGGCATGATTTGCCCTTAGTGAAGCCACGTTGGTTGTCACCAATCACCCCCTTAGTTTCCATGTGCCTTAGCAGAGTTCCCAGGAGGATCTGCTCCGTGGTCTTGCTGGGCAGAGAGGTGAGGCTGACTGGCCTGTAGTTCCCCAGGTCTTCTTTTTTTCCCTTTTTAAAAATGAGGGTTGTGTTTCTCCTTTTTCAGTCAGTGGGAACTTCACCGGACTGTCACAACTTCTTAAATATGATGGACAGTGGTTTAGCCACTTCATCTGCCAGTTCCCTCAGCACCTGCGGATGCATCTCATCAAGTCCCATGGACTTGTGAACTTTCAGGTTCCCTGGATGGTCTCAAACCTGAACTTCTCCTACAGTGGACAGTTCTTCATTCTCCCAGGCCCTGCCTTTGGCTTCTGTGACGTGGGTGTTGTGGCTTGAGCACTTGCCAGTGAAGACTGAGGCAAAAAAGTCATTGAATACCTCAGCCTTCTCCATATCTTGGGTAACCTGTTTCCTTCCAGATGGGGCCCACATTTTCCCTAGTCTTCCTTT
>NW_009623328.1:0-462 GCF_000690535.1 Cariama cristata
CACTGTTTGCTGCTGCCTCTGGGAAAGCTGGCAGAGATGGAAGCCAAGACACGCCAGCCAATTGCTAACTGGATCATCGACCTCGCCACACAGCCAGCAGTCTCCTGGGCTGCAAGGGCTCTGTGGGACGCTGCCTTAGGGCTCCATTCAAACTCCCCTTTGTGCCCACTTGGGCTGGGTGTGCTGGAGAGCCAGATCTCAGAGCGCAGCTTTAGCAAAAGAGACGACATCTCTTACTGGTTAATGCACATTCTCACTTCTTTGCTTAGCGTCCATACAAAGGGTGAGTGTGAAAAATTCAGTAGCTGACTGACAAAACCATAAGCAGGCAGCCTGCTTTGCGTAAGAGTTTTTCTTTCATTAGGGGCATTTCAGATGGAAGGCAAATGTGGGTAATATCCACGCAGCTCCAAGCAATTGTCCTCCTGTCTGGCAGAGAGCATCCGAACAGAAGACTGAGCT
>NW_009623329.1:0-13087 GCF_000690535.1 Cariama cristata
GTAGTACAAAAGTGTCTTAAAACAAACTGATGGTCTCCTAGCACGTATGTAAGGCTCAGGAGCTGACATTTTTATCATTTAAATGCTTCTTATAAGAAATTCCTTCTTATGTTGCACTGATGCTACTCAAAAAACATCTGTGAAAGTAACATCCGTGATAATGACTGGTGGCAGTTAATCCTTACCTTAAATAAAAAGCTGAATTTTTATATAAGAATCTGGTCAGAAGGCTCATACCTCTTACATACATGTGTGAACAACACATTGAATTGAGGAATTTTTTTATTTATTTTTTTTTTTTTAAATAAAGCATTTCATTCTATTATAGTAACGGGAAAAGGAGTTTGCCTGCAACTAAGCTTTGTCCCGACCTTCAAACTAAATGACTGATAAGATGAAAATCCACTTTAGAGTTCTTTTGGGATGACCTCGGTAACACAGCATGGGATCGAATTGTTCTAGTTAAAGGGCTTGACGGTCATTTTCCAATTGTAATTTAAATCTCGTGCCTACTTGCATTATTTTAACTTGTTTTCATTTTGAATGGTACTGATACAGACTGTTGCCACACAGAAGGAACAAGTCAGTGTGGTCTACTAAGAAAGCACTTGTAATAAAACCTTCTGTAGGATTTTGCATGCTGTTCTGCCTGTGATTGTTCATCAATGGAGCTAGCTTTTCATCAGTCTTCATTGCTGCACAGCAACTGAAAACTGTTGAGCTGGAAGTTGGATCCAGAAGACAAGCTTGTGCCAAATGACTGAGCTGAAGCAAGCATGTCAGCAAGACTAGAATTTCTCTTAAACTAGAAGGCTGCTTCTGCTTTTATTTTAAATAGGTTAGAACTTGATCAGTGTCTGAACTGAATTCCACATGTGGCAAGCTTGAGTCTTTCTTAGTCTTGCCTTCAGTTTGTTGTTACTTGCAGCTGAATGGGTGCTTTTTAGAAAAACTTTTCCAGGTGTAAGACTTAATCTGAAGGACTTGTCCCAGGTCTTGTGTTGTTTTAGACTTCTGTGCAGTTTGGTTTTACCTTGAAAATACTGCTAAGGAAATAGACATTGTTTTTCCTATCTTCTTAGTAGTGGAGCTGAGCCTTACTTTGTGGAAAGCGAGTTGCTGGTTCTGGATGTTTTGGAACCTTGAGTGAGGTAGAGTGGTGCACCGTGAGAGCTGGCAAAGTGCAAGAAAGACAGAGTATTCAAGGATATAACAAGGCTGAAGGAGTTTAGGTGGCATAAGCTAGGTGAAGACAAAAGCATATGTTCTTCCATCATGCTTCACAGCACTATTATCTTGGCATTTCTCAAGGGCTTCTTGGATATCCAGCGGTAGAAAGAAGGGTGTTCTCCATATTTCAGACTGGTGTGGGTTTTGGTGAGGCTACAAGAACCAGGCTACCCTGGACAGATTGAGCAGGGAAGTTCTCTCTAAATGACAAAACCAAAGCAAAGTCAACAGCTTTATAAACGGATTCTCTTGTAAGTATACTATCTCAGACATGCTGCCTCTGTGTAACCCTCACCTCATTAACTGAGGTAGAACAGCTGGTGATTCAGCAGCATGCAGCCAAAAGGCCTTTTTTATTGTTTATTTTGATTTGTTTTATTTTAACAACAACTTGTATTAAGGGAAAGATTGCTCAAAGAAACCCATGCAGCATTCCGTATGACAGGTAAAACAGCCAAGACCACTGAAGGAGCAAGCAGGTGCAGCCTACTTGAAGGCTGGTCTGTATTTTACGCTACAGAAGAACACAAAGCAGCTGTCTCCACTCGGGTCAGCTTGCTCTTAACAGTGTACTTGAGAGTGGTGGACCAAATGGAAAGTGGTGAGGGAAGATTCCTCAATCCAGCTCTATCTGTATTTCAGTGTGCACCAGCAGATTGTCTCTAGTGTTCTAGAGTTCCAGAACATATTGTTAATGCATTTTTCTTAAAACAGGATACATGACTAAAATATAAATTAGTTTTTTTCCTCAGAATATGCAAGACAGCAAAATTTTTCCCATCTCTTAGTAAATTAGTGTGTCGTCTTAAACATTGAGCTATATTGTGAAAGGCACCCATAAGAAAAAAAAGTTCACTTAAATATGTTGCCTAGTGCTTAAAGAAATCCGCCACACCTGGAGAAGAGACTTTGTGATGTCAGTTAAATCACCAAACTAAGGTTTGAGAAAATGAAGATTCACATAGCTGCCATTCACTACTTTCTTTTTGATGCTGAGGATATAGTTTAATGTCAAACCTAACCCACTGCAACTGCTTGCTGCCACAGAAGGGTTTAGGTTAGGTACAGGTGGAAGTCCAGTAATGGAGGGTGGGTTGCAAATTTTAAGGCTGTAAGTACCTAGATTAAAAAGAACTACAAGCAAGTCAAAGAATGCAATGTGGCGTCGAGATCAGGAAGAGGAAGAAATGGGACTACTGCAGATTGCAGTAGGCTGAACAATGATCAGTAAATTAAACTACTAAAATAAGAAGATCGGGCTGCCAGGCAGGTGCTCTGATAAAGGACATAATTTCCTGTGACAAGGGAGTCTCAGGGGAGTTTTTCCTGCTTTTATGTCGTCAGTCATCTTGATGCTCTGAAAGATGTTACTGTCCTGTGAGTAGAAGAGCAGAATGTGTATGCTTAAATCTCCCAATAAACCATGCGAGACATGAGTGCACACCCGTCTTCACCAGTAGTCTTAATGATCACTGACCTATGAACTGAGGGCCATGAAATTCCATCTTCTGTAGCTGGATTTAACAAGTGTGATAGTGCCCAAAGGGAAAAAGAAGAAATCTGTGCTTCATACTTCAAAACTGAATTCCAACTGATTTCTGACAGCTTTACAAACCTGTGTTTTTCCTCAAGGATTACTCTTCACACTCTATCCTTACCTTAAGAGCAACTAGATAGTAATTTTCTGATCCCAATTAACTTTCTGGCCAGTAAATGCTTTCTTACTCACTTTCTAGTGCATGTAGTGGCTGTATCTGATGTACTGGGACTATACGCTTAATGCCAGTTAAGGGAAGAAGTTAACTTTAAAGTTAAAACATCTTACCTCTTAACAAAGATGCTTGATTTAGTATTCAGGCAGAACTGCAGTGAAGACAGGTTTGTAACTTGGAGAGAGAACTAGACATCTTTAGGGTGTATTACTAAATGCATATATTTTCATTCCTTCTTCCAGCAAGTTCCTTGAACTTTCAAAGATTGAGATTAATTAGGAGGCAGACACTTCAGAAAAGTTTCTAATTATACCTATTTGAGAATATTAAACAATTTTTGTTATTGATGTTTTGCATAGTGATGAGAGCCTAGATTTGACTTAAAGAACAAATGTTGTTGGCTGTCAGGTTTGTTGCTGTTAGGTACCGACTGAGGATCTGTGCCTAGAAAAAGGTAAATAACAAATCATGATGTAAAGTGCCAGCATTTTTTTACTTATCTTGAATGTAGAATGCCAAATGCTGCCTTAACAACTGACGTATTTATCCCCCCCCCCCAGTTGTTTCATAGTTTCCCCTTTGACTTCTGCAGTCATGTTTAAAGTTGGCTCACAAGCATAAATGTATGGCCAAAAAACTTCTCTGTTATCTTGTTTAGATGAGGCTGCAGTGAAATGCAACACTATATGAATGTCAGTTTGTAGAAAGTACTATTCAATACTTGATGTCTTTGTTCTATATTCTCTTCAACACAGCTGGCAAAAATGGCTGAAAACGGAGATGGTGAAAACATGTCTATTTTGGAAAGCAAAATCTGTCAGCAAATTGAGGTGAGTTCAATTTATAGTTTGGGATCTGGACTGAGATGTAGTTTTGGAGACATTAATTGGTAGAGACTTGGCTAATGGGAAGTTAACTTCATAGGGAATTAGACTTGAATCTTCAGCTCTTTAAGAAATGTCCATCACATATCTATGACAGGTGTTTAATACTTTAAGATAATAACTGTAGTCTAAGTTGGAACTTATACTTGTCTAGAGTCGCCTGTAAGACCACCATTTAAAAACACAAAAGGTGTAACCTGCTAGTGTTTTAAGTGCTATAGCAAGTGAATGTATCATTAAACAATTTATTACTATGTTCACTGGGGTTATTCTATCTATACAAATTGGAAGATGCATTTTAATTCTCTATGACTTAATTTTTGGGGGAAAAAGATCCTCCTACTCGTGGAGGTGAATCTGTGCTGGTCAAAATATGAGCACATTGCATAACTTGCTATTATGATTTACTGCTTTGTAATTTATTGCTACAAATTACAACTAAACTTATGTGCCTACTTTAGATTAACTATTTCTCACTCTAGGGGCTTGGAGGGTTACCCTACAGTGGAGCACATCACTTAAAATGACATCTAGAACAAAACCATTTTCCTGAAGGACAAAAGTACAGCTGCACGTGACTCCCCATTAACATACGGAGCTGTAGTCATTATTTATGGGGGGGAAAAAAAAAAACAAACCAAAATAAAACTCAGAGATTGAGGAAAAATAGTTGACAAAGCTAGACTTGTGGTAATGTGAGTTTGAGGTATACTAGGGGGAGAGGTATTCCTGTAAAACTTGCACTGACTTTTTAAAACACGATACTGGTGGAAACAATCCAACTTACCCTAAGGCTTGAAGTATCTGACCCTAGTTAGATGACTGCTAGTAAGCAAAAGAATCTGATTAACTTGTCTGTCTTGTACTGAATTCTCTTCCCATGCTGGACATGATCAAAGTAAGAACATAGTAAATAAAAAAATTATTTTTATTTTAATCTTACAGTATTTTCTTGAATTAGACCTAGAAACTGGTCTGTGTGTATGATTTCTCAGTGTGATAAATACAATATTCTTGCTTATACATTCCATAAATAAAGACTAAAACCTGAATCTGTTGGTGACAAAATTGACTTTTGACTCTGCAGAGCCTGATCAGGTTGATGAATAATTATGTTAACACAATAAGCTTCACACCTTTCCTAAACAAAACTGCAGTCTACCTTTGGCTCGCTAGTCCCATTGGATGAAGCACTGGTTTTTTTACAGCTTATGTGTTGCAGCTAACTTTTCCAAAAGTATGACGTTAAAGCAGGAAGTAATAATTTCAGAATTTCTAATTGTTCAGAATTTTGGTATGTCTCAATCCACTGCAGGAAGTTGTCAGATGAAAATAAGCTTTTTTAAGACTGAACATTTAAAACCAAATTTCTCTCCCCGCCTCCCTGCCCCTTCTTTTTTGCAGTACTATTTTGGCAATCACAATCTACCAAGAGACAAGTTCCTAAAGGAACAGATCAAACTAGATGATGGCTGGGTGCCTTTAGAAGTAATGATCAAATTCAACAGGTAAAAAAAGTACAATTAATTTGGATGGAAGGGTAACTTTCAGCTACTTACCTCTATTTGGGGCTAAAAGTCCCTGGTCTGCATGTACAAATCCTATTGCTGCTTCAACATTTGGCTTCAACTTTGCCTGTGTGTTTGTAATAACCTGTGTCTGCTTACTCAATAGGTTAAGTCGCCTTTCAAAAGATTTTAGTGTTATTGTAGAAGCACTAAGAAAATCCAAAACCGGTTTAATGGAAATAAATGAAGACAAAACTAAAATCAGAAGATCTCCCAACAAACCCCTTCCTGAATTAAATGACCAGTATAAGGCTGCAATTAAAAACAGATCTGTATATGTTGTAAGTAAACTTCTTCCTTTGCTCTGTGCTGTTGTGCATGACTTTGAAACCCATCTAAGTAAAGCTTGAATTAACTCATACTAGACAGGTTATAATTTCTGACTAGGTGTCAGTTTGTTGCATACAATTGAAGCTTGTTGCTATCTTGCAGAAAGGCTTTCCGCTAGATGCAACTCTTGATGATATCAAAGAGTGGCTTGAGGATAAAGGTCCAGTTGAAAACATTCAAATGCGGAGAACGTTGCAGAGAACGTTTAAGGTAGCTCTTGTGATGAACGGTTAGACCTGGGGCAGGGAGCTCCCCTGGACAACATTCTGTTCAATTACTCTAACACTGAATGTCTCTTACCATTTAACAGGGCTCAATATTTGCAGTTTTTGATAGCGTTGAATCTGCTAAGAAGTTCACAGAAATCCCAAACCAAAAGTACAAAGACACAGAGCTGATAGTACTTTTCAAGTAAGTCCACTTAACTGATGTATGAACCAGTAATAATGGTCAAGGTTGGATTTAGACAAGAACCTGTCTTGACCTGAGAAGTGTAAGTTTCTACCGTGTTGTACAGGTATTGATAGCTGTACCTTCTGGAGACTAGCATCTCAGCTCCGAAAGATCATCTCGACTGTTTCTTGGCTCTTGCTGTCTTATAAAGTAGTTAGAATACTTTAAGTGGTATTAACTTAGCTTATATGTTGTTGAAGGGAGGAGTATTGTACAAAGAAGAATGAAGAAAGAAGACAAAACAAAGTAGAAGCTAAAGCAAGAGCTAAACAGTAAGTCATTACCAGTTGGAAGTGTCTGGTTTTGCTCACCTGACCACACTTGAACCAACTCTTAACTAATTTAACTTTTCTACAGGGAAAAAGAAGAAAAACAGAAACAAGCAGCAGATGCTGAAATGGTATGGATTTCTTAAATGTCTATACCTAAAAACCATGCAATGCTTGCTTTTGTATGGATTTTCAGTCCACACATAACAAACATGCTCCTGCAGCTACATTTTGTAAAGCTAACACGTGGGATATTCAGATTTTGAAATTCTGTAAAATAGAGCACTTCTAGAAAGTCACTTCAGCTCTTCCAACTAACCTACAGTAAGACTTTGTTTTGTCATGGTATTTAATCTTATTTTCAAAAGACTAGTTTTGTTTAAAGGATCATATCCTGAATTTAAATTATTAGGCATGTTTACCTGTTCAGAAGTGATCCTAAATGCAACATTGAGATGATCGTTCTTCTGTGGTATTTAAAGGATGCAGTAATTTAATCAGTATTATATAGATTTTGGAACCTGAGGTTGTCAGCCTTCAGAAAACTGTTTTGTAGAATTTAAAGAGTGTAACTGCCTTACAGGAAAGGAGTCCTAAGTTCCACATAAATGTATCATAGTAAGCAAAGAAAATTTAAAAAAGGGGGGGAAGGAGGGGAGGACACACCATGTAAGACCTGTACATCAGCATAAATGAGCTATGTAGCAAGAATGCTTGGTGCTAGTGGTGCTAAGGGAGGTGACATCAATTGCTTATTTATCACTATCATGTTTTAATAGTCTTAGGATTGAGGGGGAAAAATGAATATTCAAGTTTGACTCTTCCACAAAAGTGTGGGGTTTTTTATTTCATTTAGAAGTCTCTGGAAGAAAAGACAGGATGTCTTTTGAAGTTTTCTGGTGATCTAGATGATCAAACATGCAGAGAAGATCTCCACGATGTGTTTTCTGATCACGGAGAAATCAAATGGATACACTTTGTCAGAGGTGCGAAGGAGGTCAGTAGAATCTTAGACAAGGAGTTAGGATCTCTGTATTAAAGTCTGAAACTGAATGATTAAATGCTTATTCTGTTACATAATCAAATAATAAATTGTTTATTTGACTTGCAGAATTGCAGAATATTTAGAGAATTAAATTATTCCCTTAAATTTTTTCAAAAGACCAGATAAAGCTTCCAGCCTTCTCAGCCAATAAGGTCAAAGCTGACACTGAGAATATTTGTTAGGCCAGTCTAAGGGTTTTGCTTCAGTCTGAACGTATTTTACGTCATGCAAGAGTAATGAATTTGCTGAGGTACCTGACAGGATATGTTGTTCATTATACTAGCTGAATGTTTTCACAGTAAGATTCAAATGCAGATGGCACTCTTCTTTTTAAGGGAATTATCCTATTTAAGGATATTGCAAAAGAAGCTCTGGAAAAAGCCAAAGAAGCACATAACGGAAACTTACAGCTTCGGAACAAGGATGTTACATGGGAAGTGCTAGAAGGAGATGCAGAGAAAGAAGCTCTGAAAAAAATATTGGAAGATCAGCAAGAATTGTTGAAACAGAAAACAAAAGGTCCTGCTTTTATTGGTTTAAGTGCTTATAATGTCTGAGAAGTGGCATTGTGTAAAAGTAACTGTGAATAGTGAATACATACTAAACACTACTAACTGTAAAGCATTCTTTTGAGCTTGCCAGTTAAAAGACAAACGATACAAGTTCCTGACATGTTATATCCCCACAGGACGCAAAATTAAAGGAAAAGGAAGAGGGGGAAAGATACTTCAGGGTGCACAGAAAGGAAAAATACAATTTCAGGGCAAGAAAATAAAGTTTGAAAATGAAGAAGGTGGTGAAGATGATACTAAACCAGGTATGCCATTCTGTGTGCTGGATGCAGCTTCTTTAGTACTTGGAGCCACTTTCTGGAGAAGTACTCATGTTTCTTACAAGTGTTTCAGATCTGGCCCTACATTGTAGTTTTTCTGTCCACTTGTCAGTAAAGTAACTTTAAGGGTCTTGTTTCCTTCCAGAACTATCCAAAAAGCGTATTAAAATAATTACTAGATAGCTGAGGCTGTACTGCAGGGCTCTTCAAAGCATTCTTCATTGAAAGACGGTGGTTGTCAGCAACATTACACAACTGTACAGAGCCAGTCTCTTGAGTGGTGATTTTTTTTTTTCCTTGAGGATATGGGAAGACTAATAGCTCTGCATATTGGTATTTAGCTTGGAGAAGATGAAAAGCTAAGCTTCTGTTCATTAGATATGGCACCTGCTTAAACAAAACCCAGTGAAACCTACTCCTGTTAGATTGTATTCCTTCATCTTCTTACCCGCCCTCCTGCTGTGAATTTATACAGGGAAGAAGCTCTTCAAAGTTGTCATCTGAAAGCTTTAAGTCACAGTAATAAGTAAACCCTGTAGCATAGCAGTGGCTGTGGATAAACTAGGACTCATCCTTGAACTTACATGGTAGGAAGGGTTTGTTTTTTCAGAAGATTTCAGGTAATACTGAAATGTTTTCCTTTACCATAAATGACTACATATTCAATCTTGCAGAACCAGCAAGTCCCAAGAAGAGACCGCTAGAGGAAATAGAAAAAGAAGAACCTGCACCAAAACAACTGAAAACAGAAAATGGAGATGGAGATCAGTAATACTAAAATAAAATTTAAAAAATCATTGTTTTTATTGTTCCATTTTCAGTAGGTTTTAAAGACATGCCTCAGTTCAGGAATTTCTTGGCAGAAAATCTAATGAAATCCACTTCAATGTCAACCTACAATGAGAGGAAAGCTTCATTTTGTTGGGTTACAGCTTTTTTTTTTTTTTTTTTAAACAGCATGCTTACTCTTGACATACCACCCTGGGAAACTCCCTTTATATTTATAGTTTTGTTTATACTGTCAGATCCTCTCAACTTCTCTGGCACCTCATTCAAATGTAAAATGTTCTAGACTTTGTAATCTTGTGGTTACATTAAATAGCTGCTGCCAATAAATTCAGAACTTAAAACTGCTTACTACAGAACCCCGGATGTTAATGTAGTATAAAGCTGTAACTGTGAAGTAGCAAAGCTGAAGGACAGACTTCCATCATTTAAGCTCAAGTCACCAAGAGAAATAGGTACAGCTTGAATAAAACTTCCAGTCTTGGCTACTCAACAGACCTAACAATCTTCAGATCTTCCTCAGTCTATTCCAGGATTCTTATTCCCCTTTGGTAATGGGATACATGTCTTCTAGGCCAGCACTCAGTGCCCAGGAACTTGCCTGTGGGCTTAAGCTTCCATAGTCTAGCATCCTGACTGGATCTTCCATTGTGGGATGAGTGCACAGCTTCTTCCTGATCCCTCTAAGATGGCTCTATGAGGGATTTCACTGGCTGTAGCTATTCGCAGTACAGAGCATAGAACAGTGAAATAATGCTACAGCTGTAAAATCCTAGTTACTCTGGCCTTCGTTACTTAATTCAGTCTAAGTTCCAGTTGCAGATAAGATCAAGGAAATAACTATTAAAAGTTGAGTCCAGGAGGCTACCCTTAGCTTTTTCCATATCTAGTTGCAGTGCTGGCTTTAATCTTTGTGTATAGCTTTGATTTGCATTACGATGATTCTTTTCCCCATTCAAGTACAAAATGTAGTAACAGCAATGGAGCTTGATGCCATCATAGTGAACTCTCAAGTGCTGTGAGCATTCCTCATCCAAGTACCTATGGCCCTAGAACTTAAATTTTCTTAAGTAGAATTTATTTACCTGCTTAGTACAAGACAACGTTATCTCAGTTATGTTAGGTGTTATACTTACAGACTTCTTCTTATGGAACTTGTATGATGCTGGTAGGTCATATCTAAGTTCTGTGAATAGTACAAAGAATACTTGTTACACTAGAACAATTACTGGTCAGTTAACTTACACCCTACACCCACGTTCTTCCATTTCTTCTATTGCCCACCTCTTGCCTCCTGACTAGATACATGGTTTTGACCTCTGGACTAGATTATGACTGAACATTTAAGCCAACCACATCAGGCAGTAAGTGGATGGCTGAAACGCAGAAATGCAGTTGTGTTTCAAACACTTGTGCAACTTCCATGTCTCAAGTTGCATGACTGTATAAAGCATCCAGCTGGTGATATTTAAGAATCAAGGAGATACTTGAACAACTCAGGAAAATGTTTAGGTGACTATAAGGACAGGATGCTTTTTTGTATGAGAACTGACCTCCACTTTGCTTTTGTTATTCAGCAACAATCTCCTGAAGCAGGAAGGTAGGTAACTTCTGCTTGAAGGTAAAATCTAGTCCAGAAAGAAATCGAATTCTAATTCTGCACAGAATGTATATTCCTCAGAGCTTTATTAAGTGCCTGCTTGTATTCTAGCCAGGTAGCAAGGTATTTAAAAAAAAAAAAAAAAAAAAAGCTGCTTAAAAAAAGACTGGTGTCATTTTCTGCGTGAAATCCCACTTAGATTTACCTCTGTTAAGACTGGCTAGTAGTGTTACAGATATTAGCCCCCAACAAATTTTTTTTCTTTAACAACAAATTAATCTTACCTGCTATGACTTCCATCTTCACTTCCCATTCATCTGTTTTCTTTTGAATGTGCTGCAATATTAAATAGATACAGGTAAATTTAAAAGCTTGTTTCTACACTGTCTTAGAAACATCTACACCCCTATACTTATTTAAGAAGTCTCCTGTGCTGTTGTTTTTCAAGCTGAAACATTAGGTCACATACTTACCTTGAAGTATGCAAGATCACAGTTATTTGACATGATTAGTATTTACTCAAAACCAGTTTCATACCCCATAAAGGTGTGAATAAATCAGTGAAACTACAGACAGTATCATTACATACCAGCTATTTCATTGCCTGGTTAAAGCTCGCCCTACTAAAATGAAAGACTTACCTGCCGTGTTGAAGTTTTGTGAAGGGAATATACAGCTGTTTTTGCCATTTGTAAAGCAGTTTTCAGAAAAATCATATCCATTCCTAAAAGAATGATGAAATTACTAGGATTGTTAAATGCAAGCTTAAAGTAGAGGATTTAAAGATCTGCTTCATGCTTCGATTTTTCTGGAGTAATAGCTATTTGAGAAACAGCACTGAATATATTAAGGTACAGAAAGCATTTCTAAAACTTACCCAATTGCTTTTAGTAAAAGAGAAAAATGAGAAGGATACGAAATAGCTATTATTGTTTATTTCAAACCCAGCAACTGTTGGTTACAATGCTAAAGTTGTTAATCTGTACTCAGGAAACTGATTCCAGATCAACAAAACTTTAGGCACTTACAATACAGAATTGTAATAAAGAAGGGAGATGTTTCATTAAAAGTGTTTCCCTTGCTATTTCATTCCTAATAATTTCTAACTGACTTTCAGAATTACCAACCTTTATTATGCTTGGTACCAAATGGAGGGTTCATGATAACTGTGTCAAAAGTGTCTGACATGCTGTCAGATAAAGAACAGACATCACACTGAACCATGTTGATGTTCGTGAGCTCAAAGTCTTCAATATTGCTATTAAATATTTCCAGTGCATCTGCATCTATGTCAAACCCCACACAAAATCTATTAAAAAAAAAAAAAAAGTGCCATGTATTAGTCTCCTGCAAACTAATACGGTGTTTAAATTCTATAGTAAAGTTTTGAAAGGGATCTGTGTACACAACTTGTTTTATCTAGGAAATGTAACAAGCATACACTATAAATTCAGTGCTGATAATGTGAGTAGCTCTGTTGCCCTTTCTCAAATATCCTTTCAAAGTTTGTGAAGGAAGTTTCATGTGTTCATTTAGTGCTTCAGGGGAAAGCAAACATTATGATTTCCAAATTCATGGCAACTGTCCATCTCTGCCACTATTTGAATGGTTATTGACTGTCTAAACCTATTAAATAGCCTTATTACACACCAGATTAGATACCTAAAATTAGTTTCGTTCAGCATTGTTATGTTCTAATCTTATTTTCTACTCTTCTATGCCAGAAAAAAACACAACCAGAACTTGGTATTAAATACTTACCCTGCTCCTAACATTGCACTTCCAATGCTGAGCATGCCACAGCCACATCCTAAATCTGCAATTGTTTTGTTTTCAATATCATCAAAAGTATTGTGAATTGTATAAAGCATACGTGCTAGGGGAAAAAAAAACAAACCACATGTCAGTATCAAATATGCATTTAATTAATCAAGAAAAGCTACTTCTGCCTTCAGAAAACTCCTGCAAGATTAATCTGATGATCTCACTGCCTGTAATTCTGTTTTCATTTATATATGAAAACAAGTCAAAAACATTTTGACAAGTTATAGAAGTCTAGATCTTTGGTGGAGAGATTATACATAGAGCTGTGAGTATTGTTTGTGGAAAAAGTATACCTCTAGATTCGTTTGGGGAAAAACAATAGAAGTATGTAAATACTGAAAAAAAAAATAATTAAGGTATGGATGAGTGTATATATGCTTTTACTGTTTTTTGTGTGTCATGACTTAAGTCCATTTCAGCTTTCTCATTTACAGATTAAGATGCTTCTATCACATTATCTTTTAAATCAATTTACTTCATTTTTTGATTCTACATTAACAGTATACGTCTAATCAAAAGAAGTTAACAGGTCATTTAAAATTAATTACATTCCT
>NW_009623329.1:13118-13463 GCF_000690535.1 Cariama cristata
TTTCTCAACTACTTTTAGTCTAAAGGCTTCAAAGGAGATAATGCAGTAGAAACTTTTTTTTTTTAAAAGTGCTGAAGAAGAACTAATAAAAGGGACAACAGTGCTGTAGGTGACCGCTACCTGCGATATGAGGTCTCGTTGGATACTGTTCAAGGAGTAGTTTTGGACTTTCAAAAGTATCAACTTGTTGAAGACAGCTTTCCAGTTCTTTAAGCTTTAATTTCTTCATGTTTATAGTTTAACTAAGGAAAATAATGTGTAATCAGTTACAAGAATATAAATAAACTACATATTATCTTAAAATATTTTATACTTAAAATCGCACTGTACTACTCGGCATCTCCC
>NW_009623330.1:0-11418 GCF_000690535.1 Cariama cristata
GTGGGGTTTTTGTTTGGTGTTTTGTTGGGTGGGTGTGGTTTTTTTATTTCACTGACATTTTGGTTCTATGTAAGAAGGCGGTTTTGGTATTATTTGAAGTCAGAGTAAGAGCATACTGTGAAGAAAGCCAATCTTTGCAGCCTTCCCTTGGAGCTCCGCAGGCCCCCGCTGCCCACCCCCTGTTTCCCCACTGCACCGTGCTGCTCGCCCTGAATGTGGCAGCCAGCTGTGGTGAGGCTGTGCTACCTTTCCACCTAAGCCTTTTCTTGCTTTTGTGGTTACCTTACTTAAAATGCTGCTTATTCCAGCCTCCTCACACAAGAATCTGGTTTCCTCACCGGCAGGGCTGTCTCATTATTCTGTCTAAATGACAGCAAGAAGTACATGATACAACCTTTCTTAATTAAAAAGAAAGCAGGAAGCCAAATTTTTATGATTCCTGAACCTTATCTGAAATGACAGCAAATTAGTTCATGTTTAGCACAAAACCAAACAGATCTTAGACTAAGATTATATGTGTCACATTTGGATTATTGGGTTAATTTTCTCTAGATGGTGCTCTGGTTGACTTGCATGAAGAAATGCCTAATTTACTACAAGATCTTCAGAAAGAAATAGTAATTTGCAGGAATTTGGGGTTGTACAGCACCAGCTGATTACTTTTTGTTTTAAAAGACAGTGTACCTATGTACAGTACCATAAAATGTCTAAAATATGGGCATCTCTGTCCAGTCCTGTAAGCAACCGTTGTCAATGATGTTAAAAGTATGGACAGATGCTCAAACACTAAATCTGGACAGGGGTCCCAACTTAGTTGAAAGTGATAAATAAGGTACCTGCACCAAAAGCAGAGGTGCCAATTTAGTGCTAGAAATCTTTAGGTTCTAGAGAATCTCTCAAACGTATGGATCTCTAAATTCAAGCCATGCCTGCTGCTGCCTTGCTTGAGGATTTCACTATCTCTCACTTGTGGGATTTTTGGTTTTTAATAGCCCAGACAAATCAGAGGAGAATGGAAGAAGGCTGTCCAGGTTCTTTTTTGAGGACAGGAGAAAGGGCGAGTTTAGCACAAAGCCATCAGTCATAGCAGAGACTTTCGGTTTCCGCAGCAACCCTTGGATGAGGTCCTGAGCATCGCCCAAGGTCACACCAAGACTCTGACAGCTGTAAAATTAGCCTGTCTGCTGCCACTGGTTCAGTTAAACACCAGAGGTGGGAGAAATATTCACTCCAAGAGCTTGGGCTTAATTAGCCTGCCCTTAAGCTAATGGTATTGAATAGAACTTAAATTTGGTTTAAAATCAGTTGTTTTAAGAAATAGCTAAGAATTAGTTTATCGAGCCTAAATAGGCTGTGCTCTCTTGCCGTTTAGATGAAAACAGTAATGATTCAGCGTTTCCCAAACATGTGATTGCTCTCTTTGTAGGCTTTATTAGGACAGCCTATTTAAAAAGCCTCTCAGAAAGCTGTTGGCGCAGCATACTGTAAATCTCTTAACTTGCCGAAATTTGTTTCAGGCTCTTGTTCAATATCGAATTCACTAGATATTTTGACCTTGAGTGGAAGCTTCAAGAGACCAGTGTTACTGCTTCTACCGGTTAGTACCCAATAGTCAAAGATAAAGTCATTACATTGGGGAAAATTAGTAGTGAGCATGTCAACACCTCCTAGCCTTGGGGCATCTGTGGTCTCCCTTGATCTGATATGGTCAGGCTAAAGTCCATTAGCAGTCTGAGGGGGGGCAGAGCCCAGCACAGGCGGGGTTAATGGAAATACTCCAACATTTAGCAGTTTGAACAGAAGCTCATTCTGATGGAAACTTTGGTAGGGGCAGTAGGACACTGGAAGACAGGAGAGCTTTAAATCCTTTCCTCCTCCTGGTCCTTTCTGACATGCCTCCAACTTGGTCCTGGTAGGACCATCATAGGTTGTGGTCGTTTTCCATCTTCCTCAGTTCCCTGCCACTGCAAACTCCTGCCCTGAGCTGATTTTAGAGCAGCTTCACTTCCAGTGCAGAGGCAGCAAAGTTAAAGTTGGGTGACATTTATATCTCCCTCTCCACTGGCTTAATAGCATGTGAAGCGTTAGATGTCTCTGTACAGATTGATGGAGCAAATTACCCTTTAAAAGGACCCGTGTCTCTCTGACTATAGGGACTGGGGTGACTAATCTCAACCTGACACTTAACTTCCCGATGGCAGCAGCATGCTGAGACGTGTCCTGGCCATACACCCATTGCTGCTTCCCACTTAACTCGCTGATGAACACCCTGGCCTCAGCTACCAGCAGGAACATGAAGGATGCATCATCTCGCTTTCCAGCTATGGCCTGACAGGGGTCTAATATGGCGTGCCCTGCCCGTCGGCTGCAGCATGCTCCTCTGCCCGCCTCACCTCCCTCCAAAACAGCCCCATGTCCCCGTTACCTTTGCAGTAGGTGCCCAGCAGCCGAGGGGTTAAGGAGGCTGTGTAGCTGGGGCAGCCGCTGCTGCGCATTACTCGTGCACTCCACTGTATTATAATCAATTCCATTATGATATTGTTGATGAGGGTGAAATGAACTCGCAGTAGCTTAAAGCAAGATAGGTTAATTAAAAAACCTTGATCAAAGTGTCATAAACCACATAAAGGGTTCCATCTTTTAATTATTTTCAAATGGTCTCTCAGGCAGTAAGACCAAAAAAAAAAAAAGTCCCTGTTCCCACGGCCTGTGAGCTGTGAAAATTATTGTGTCATCACATCAGATTTGGTTATCACTTGCTATGCAAATGAGAGAAAGGCAAAGTTCAGGACAGACCCCCTTGTTAAGGATGAAAAGGAGGGATTGGTGATGACTCCTTGGCATGTCTGCCAAGCAAATGCAGAGCCTGCACCGCAGGGTTTGGCACGGTTAGGCTCCTTCCCATCTGCCTTGTGAACCAGCGCTGATGCTGCTTGCCCCAAAAGCTGTGACTTGCTGAATGCCTCCCTGATGGTTGGTAGGACTTTGAATAGCATTGAACTTACTTGGTACCAATGGTCTTTTTTTGTGCAGCAACATGTCAGCGAGTCAACACCATCTGATATGGTGGGAGCTGGAGGAGGACGGTTTCAGATCAGCTTTTGTGAGTTGGCACAGACTAGCAGCAACATATTCTGCTAGCAAACAGTAGAGACGAAGGATGGATCTGAAGAGTGTGAGTTTTACACTTGCTCTAAGATCAGCAGTATTGCCACAAGGATAATTACTAGTCTGGGGTTTTAGCAGATGCTCCTATCGGTTATCTAACAAAGGTCAGACAACATAGTCTTGAAGTGTTTCCTCCATGTCCTGATATGCAAGCAGCACCATTCAGCAGGTCGGAGGCAGAAGTAAGGACAGCTGTCGGGTCATCTCATTCTGCTCTGCTGTTGCTAAACCCTGTGGGTAATTTATAAGAAATTGTATCAGGAAAATCATAAAAATTGGTTGCCAAGTGGATGAAAATTGGCAGTGGGAGGGAAAAAGGAAGGTGCAGGCTGTGTAAGAGAAACAGGGAGCTTTCCAGTGGCCCTTACTGCTGTTCAGGGTCTTCACCAAAGCACCGACGCTGTTGCTGAGGCATCGTTGTGCCTCGGTGTGACGTGCCGATGGCGGCAATCGGTGTGCGTGCTTTTGTTGCTTCTGTGTGAGCACTGTGCGTTGTGTTTTTCGCTGTGGTTTCCTTCATCACCTCTACCGTGAGGCTGCTGTTTCTCAGAGCAGCAAGGCCTTGTGCCGCTCAGTCCTTCGGCTCAATCTGCAGCTTCTGGTTTCAACTAAAGCAGACACCCTCCAACTCCCAGGACCAGGTCAACTGACCCAGCAATACTCATGGATTTATACAAAATGCCAGGGCAGTCGGTGCTGGAGCCGTCTACTGAGTCATCTTATTTCTGCCCTGTCATATCTATTGTACCTGTCTAGACGATATGGCAATAAGGAAAGTTTGAAAGAATTTTAGCCTTTAGAGTGGGCTGAGGAGGCCATGGTGTGAGTCTGAAAGTGCAGAAACCGCACTTACAGTGATCAAGAGAACAATATGCTCCCCATTTATGTGGTGTCTGGAACAAGAAATAAAGGTCTTTGACTGTGGTGAGAGAGGTTCAGATTAGGGATTAGCAGGGAGGCTGGTGAATTACTGGCACAGATTACTTCTGCAGGTAATCTCCAACCTTGAAGGTCTCTGAGGAGGGGTTGGACAAACCTCTGCCAACAGAGGTTTGTGACAACAGGAACAGTTGGCCCTTTCTTGGGACAGGGAAGGGACTAAATAAGTTCTCCAAGTCCCTTCTGACTCTCTGTTTCTGCAGTGACACGTTGCCGCTTGTGTACTCTCTACCTGGGGCTGTGAATGCCCCTGCAGCACAACTTCTGTTTGCTTGCTATAGGTGCAAATGGGTTAGTTAAATGGCTATGTTCACCGAGACCCCAGCCGAGGGATAGGAGCCAAACCAGGGAGCTGTATGGAACCTCCCCGGCCGAAGAGCAGGAGCTGTGCTGCCTGGGATGTGCTCCGGCTGAGCTGGTCTTGGCAGCCTGTCGTGGTGGCAAGCCGTGAATCTCACCCCATTGGGAATAAGGTTCCAGCACCTGTTGGATGTTTTGGTTCTCGCAAACACTTTCTGCTGTTGGATTGAAATCCAACTAGTCAGCCCTCCCAGCAGCTGACTCTTCCAAAGCTCCCTTTTTGACCCAAAACAACTCGCTGTGCTTCACAAACCACATAATTCAGCAGTGAAGTGTGACCTGCTTTGGGGTATGATGAAAGTATTTACTGCAGCGAAGGCATTTAGGTCAGAGGATACGGAGCCATTTGTCCAAGGAAAAGCAGGAATTTTAGGTTACAAATTATAATTATGCAGTCTATTGTAGGGTAGCTGGAAGATACAAATTCAAGTCTTCCCAAACGTAGCATGGTGTCCTGGGTGACCACAGGTATTGAAGGTGGCAACACAGAAACATAGCACGGTGAGCATAGCAAAGGTGCTTCCTACTCCCCACCTCCTGGTATGTGAAATGTGAAATGAACAGTGGCGTGCGCTTCCTTCTGCCCTTTGGCTTTTGTACCTTTTTATGCTGTGTAAGAAATTTGTATTTACTATACATTATATACTTCGAAAATGACAGGTCTATAATACTAACGAAAGGCAGTTAAATGGTAGTATGAATGCAACTAAATAGCATTACCAGTGCAATACTGGGATAGTCTGGGCTGTCTTGAGTAGGGTACTGCAATTGCAAAGACTTTTTCTTTTTTTGTTGGTTCTGGATTTCAAGCAATTGTTGTTTCTATCCTATTATTTTAGCCCCTGTAATATGACTTTTGGAACACAAGGATTACTTGCATAATGGCCTTTCATCACAGGTTTGAACCCAGCAACACTCCTTTCCTATCCTACAGAGTTTCATTGTGAGAGGGGAAAGAAGTGCCTAGAGAAAAGCACAGCTTAGTCTTGTGCCGCTAATAAAACCAGGGTGTGAAAAATGTTCTGTCACCCTTTCCCACCCAACAATGATGGACTCCAACGAGTAGACTGCAGTACCACAGAAACGTGGGAGGTGTTAACAAATGATTTTTGCACCACCCCCATTAGCTTCAGAAAAAAGCTGATCGTACATCCACTGAGCAAAAGAGAAGAACCATGCATCCCCAATTAGAGGCTTTGTGTGCACTCGGTGACCCTGAGCCGGGGCGGTGGCCGCCATGCCTCTGGGGACAGGGAAGCATGGGGGGTGCAGGCGAAAGCCCTGTGGAGGGGTCGGGGACATTGCACCACCACCACCCCCCGACTCATGCAGCTGTGAAGCGGTGGGTGCTCAGAGCTGAACTGCGTTCTTCAGCTGTTCAATCTGTGTACTGCGTGTGAGAAAGTGAGGTTGTTCACTGCATCTTGCGTGCTGACTTCAGGTGGACCTTTGGGCTCTCTCTGTTAATTAATTGATTTGATGAGAAGTCAGACTGGTTACTAAGCATGCGTATCTCAAAAGCCAAATTACAGAGCAGTCTGAATCTGTCTGCGGTGCTGGGCCAGCCACTCAGCCAACACAATCAGTGCTGGTCTTCACCACCCGTGTGTTCCCACACACACTCGTGCCCTTTTCCCTTGTTTTTCTCTCCTATCAAATCTTGTTCTGTGGGCTGCACTCCTCTACCCCCAGGGCTGAAGAGGACAGCTTTTTCCACTCCAAATACAAATCTGTGCGGCTCACTCGCCTATCAGTTTCAGTATGATCTTTATTACAGAGACATCAAAGCACAGCATCCTCTGGAAAAAGGAAGAGAGATAAAGGGAGGAGAAGATGTAACAGGAGCACTGGCAAGCAAAACTTGTGGTTAGCTCCTTCCTGGAAAAATAATCTACCCAAATGTGTGCTTAGCACTTAAATACAGTAGCACACAGCAGGAGCAGCTAAGGCTCTGTGCACAACATAATCTTATCATGGACTATTTGAATAAGAAGCACAGCATCATGCTTCTCCCCTTCTATAGAAGAGATTTATTATGAAAAGCAGGTCGCTGCTTCAGAGCACATACAAAAACAGTTGGCTTCATAACCTTGGGAAAAAAAGATAAATAAAGAAATCTCATGAGACACGTGTGAGAACCTAGGAAGTATTAAAACATATGTTGGAACATATTGATCCCTGAAAGCCTCCTGCAGCAGATATGAATCTTTTTCATTTCCAGCCACACTGATACTTTAATGAGGACAGTGTGTGCCTCTCACCTGTATAAATCATTTATGCAGATTTTTGCAAAGCCCCTGACATGGAGCTGTGTCCCAGCCAGTTGGAGAAGCACAGTGCCATATGTTTCAGCTTAGGTAGATCGAAGCGGAGGTTGGCAGGGGCTCTGCATGAAGCGGAGCTGCAGCCTGTGGTCTGGGATGGAGCTCCCCAGGTTTTGAGGACTGCTGCCTTTTGTCATGTCAGAGGGGCTTCCAGGGACCTGGTGTTTGACCTGCAGATCAGCACCCCTCTTTCTATTGCTTGTCCACCATAAGATTTTGAGTGCTGCTTGCTTCTGTGAGTAGCAAAGCATCTACCACGTAAGATGAGCAGCGCTGGCAAATCCCAAGCATGTTTGCCTGGACTGGTGCATCATCCCCCAATGACAGAGCAGTAATTTTGTTGAGAAAATGCTGGAATGGAAAAGCAGAGCAACTTTCTTTAACTGTGTTTGTGTCCCTGTTATTTTCAATTCAGCAGGCATCTAGCTAAGCATCTTCCTGCATGAATCACTGAGGATATGATTAAGTTTTAAGTGGTATCAGAAAAACTATGTTTAGAAACAGTAAAACCAGGCATTCTAGTGAAAAAGATGTCTTCGAGACATTTGCCCAAGGTGTGAAGCGAGCCCCTTGCATCAGTGGAGGGCTGGAGCTGGTGTGGCTGCATGTTGGTCTTTGTCCAGGTGCACCAGTGAACCCAGCCCAGCCCATCGTGGGCTTCTCGCTGGCAGCGTGGGACCCGGGTCCGGATGTGGCCACCGTCGGCCACTTGCTCCAGGCACCTGCGCGTGCTCCCTGCCCGGCTGCCCGTGCCATCGTGCCTTTGTGTCCGCACCGCTGTCAGCCACCTCATCCCACCTCCCCGCTCCCAGTAACGTGCTGCTGGGTGTTAGCAGAGTGCCTGAACTTGACCCTTTTATTCCTATTTCAAATACATCAGATTTTTCCTTGTTCTCCCCCAGTAGTGTATTTGCAATAAACACAGCACAGGCCTAGGAGGTTGAAAAGATGAATCACAGCTGTGAAAATATTTGGCTGTATTTTAAATAGGAATCACAGCAGGTACAACAGCAGCCATCTACTGTTGACGTAATTCAGATGGAAAAAATGTCTTTTGATACACTGTTGAGTTATCGTTAATTATTCTTAAAACAAAGTGCTACCATGCAACATTAATTCAGGAGAAGAAACTGTAAGTTCCTTACTATTCTCTAAGGCTTGTTTTCACAATGAATTAATGGGAGTTAATTTAGCACTGCACAACAAACTACCACTGAAGGAATACAAACTAGATGTTGCTTCCTAACTTCTTCCCCCTCTTGTTAGTGCCCCTCTTTGTTCTTATTCTGTGTGGTACAAAAGGTCTTAGTCTGGGAGATAGTAAATTTGCTGAAAAAGCAGGTATGAGGAGAAAATACTGCATGATTCCCTCCTCTTGTGAATATTAACAGTTTGGTACAGATACTCTGCTCTCCCAGTGGAAAAAGAATGGTAAGAAACAGGCTGTAATTCTTTGTAGTATGTTTAATATTAGTATTTGCAAACAGTATTTGCATTGTTCTGTCTGTGTAGCATGTCCTTTGTCCAAGATTGATCCAAGTTTTATGGAGCAAGCACTGCTTCAGCCCACAGATGGCATCTTGACTTGTCGATCTTTTCTTCTAAAAATGCAAGAGATTTTAGTCCTCACTGAGATGGAAAACTAAAATAACCAATTTGGAAAACATGCTGAATCTTGGAGAGGCTTTATATAATCTATTCACACTCATCTTGAAAACGAGAAATGGTTTTACCTCAAAAGTATCAAAAAATATGTAGTGCTAGCATGCACATTGTGTAGGAAAATCATCAAATCCTCAAAAGCTGGAAGTAGAGGTCAGCTGTGCTAACAAAGGGATCATTTGATGCTGCAGCTCCTGCAGATGTCTGTGGAAGCCGGACACCCAGTGAATGTCAGTGTCCAAGTGTTATGTGACTAAAATTCTCTTAAATAGCAATTTCCACAAAGCCTAATGTGAATCTCTGGGGCCTCCCAGGCCAGTCCAGAAGCTGGAGGGGGGGATGTGCAGTGGTTCCTTGTGTTTCCTGGGGAGAACAGGATGCTTCTGCATGCCAACTCAGGCTCTTATCTCTGTGATGCCGGAGACGGGGTCTATTTTCTACTGCCATGGACATCCTCTCTAGAGGGTCACAAGGGAAGAGAGGAAATGGCCTCAAGTTGCACCAGGGGAGGTTTAGATTGGATGTTAGGAAAAATTTCTTCACCAAAGGGTTGTCAAGCGCTGGCACAGGCTGCCCAGGGAAACGGTGAAGTCACCATCCCTGGAGGTGTTTAAAAGAGGGGTAGATGTTGTGCTTAGGGACATTGTTTAGTGGTTGACTTGTCATCATTAGGTTGATGGTTGGACTCGATGATCTTAAAGGTCCTTTCCAATCTAACTGATTCTGTGATTCTATAAAGTTGTTGCTGAGTCAGGAGACCAGTGTTGCAAAATTATCTGGGCTGTTGGGTTGACACAAAACCTTGTACCTTGTCATATCATCCTGGGGTGGTTTTGGGGAACCTCATGCTGAGTGGACTTGGAGAAAGAGGCTTAGGCATCCAGAGGTCTGCGGTCGCGCTCTTGGAGTCACAGGGCAGACCCTCTGCATGTTACTGTGACTGTGACTCTCCACTCACTTAGCAAAAATCTCTCTCTTACCTTTTTTTTTGGTGTTATTTTGGTTCAGGGCAGCTCCTCATGCTTGCTGCATTGCTCATGGCTATCAAGGAGGGGTGAGCAAAGGCGGCGGCGTGGTGCCTTTCCAGAGGGGTGCTGCGGGTTAGAGCTGCTCCCAGCCTGGTCTGACCGAGGCTGGAGAGCCAGCACCACGTTCAGGATGGTGCCAATGAGGGTAAAACCCAACTGATTTCAGCGGCCACAAGCTTTGACCCCGTAATTGAAGGAGGAAGGTAGGGTGAGAGGTAAAAAAACCTGCTTACTCCTTTCTACACAAGGCAGAACACTTACCATTCTTGTGCTCCTTCATTTTTTTTAATATATGAGAAAACACCCTCTGCCAGGAGTGTCAGGGCAGGCGGAGGGATGCTCCCATCCTTCTGAGAGATCACAGAGTGAGCTGGGGTTTTATTTGTATCATGAACAAGGGAAATTATACCTGGATGGTTTTAAAGATCTGTACCGCATTGAGTGGAGACTGAGGGTGGGGGAGAGCAGGAGAGAGAAATGACACACAGAGAAAATTTCATTCAAGCAATTAAAGAATCACTACACTTTTATGATTAACTTCATGTTCACAGGTTGAATGCAAAAGCTGTTAGTAAGGGCATTGCTATTCCATACCTGACATGAACAATGGGAATATTTGTTCTGCCCGGGAGGATTACACCTTCCATTAATCTAAGTTTTATTGAAAGTTTAAATAACAGACAGACAAAATTTGATCAATTAGCAGTGTAATTCCAAGGAGATGTCACAGTGAAATTAAATCTCAGGCATTTTTAATGCAAAGAAGCCTAGGAGCTCCCTCCAGTTTTCTTTCTCGGTAACAGTGTTTATATTTTAATTGAAAGTTTATTCTGCTTTCTGCATCTTTACTAAATTTTAATTTAACACTGTAATGAGAACAGTTTTATATTACAGTGTTCGGAGCACTTTGCAGATAAGTCAAATGAAGGAAACAAACAGGTTTTGGTAGGATTCACTAGCTGTGGAAATCTCCTGAAGAGGAGATTTTGATAAGAGAGCACCTCTGCTGTGAGGACAGGCTGGGAGAGTTGGGGTTGTTCAGCCTGGAGAAGAGAAGGCTCCAGGCAGACCTTAGAGCAGCCTTCCCGTACCTAAAGGGGGCTGACAGGAAAGATGGGGATGGACTTTTTAAAAGGGCAGGGAGTGATAGGACAAGGGGCAATGGCTTTAAACTGGAAGAGGGAAGATTTAGATGAGATACTAGGAAGAAATTCTTCACCGTGAGGGTGGTGAGGCAGTGGCAGAGGTTGCCCAGAGAAGCTGTGGCTGCCTCATCCCTGGAAGTGTTCAAGGCCAGGCTGGATGGGGCTTTGAGCAACCTGGTCTGGTGGGAGGTGTCCCTGCCTGTGGCAGGGGGGAGGTTCCCCTGCCTGTGGCAGGGGGCTTGGAACTGGATGGGCTTTAAGGTCCCTTCCAACCCAAACCATTCTGTGATTCTATAATAAGACTTCGGGAAAAATGAGTGGGAATTGGTACTTTGGAGAAGGATGCCAAGGGGGGAATTAGGCAGCTGTGATTATTGTGACCCTCTCCTCGGACCCTGGGGGGACACGCTTGGAGATTCTTCCTGGTTCCCATCAGTTCCAGCCAGTCAGGAGTCACCCGTGCCTATTTTCTTGCTATTTACTTATTCCGCCCAAGCAGAAATGTTGCTCACTGAGTCCACCTCCACACTGCTGGCTCCTCTGCTCCCCATGCTGTAACAGTCCCCTTCTTGCCATTTCTCCATTTCTGCTTTCATTACGTTATATAATTTTTTTTTTTGTCCCTGGTGAAATGTTATTGCTATCGTTACTGTTCAACACTTCTCCATTTTTATTATCATAAATGTCATACAGTAAATACCAGAAGTGCCACAACCTTGGTGCAAATCTATTTCAGCACTATCTTTGGAGATATCCCTCATCTGAAAAGGAGAAATACTGAATATATATATA
>NW_009623331.1:0-532 GCF_000690535.1 Cariama cristata
TCCATTGATAAACAAACGTGGAGGGAATACCTGCGGGCTGAGTACTTGTAAGTCTCCTCTAGCATTTAAAATGTGCAAGTTCAGATTTTCAATCCTTTAGTCTGGCTTTTGAGCCAAGGGTGTGACAAGCACTCACACAAACTGTTTCCATCTGAATTCAAAGCTGAGCTGCTCAGCAAGGAGGGCTGTGAATCCCCAGGGCTTCCTAGGATGGCCAGAAATGCTGTGAGCTGTGTCCCTTCCATCCTACGGGACCATCCCTAGGCCTATTTAATCAATGATCAGGCTACAGTTAGCTTCAGCAGGCCAGGAGCAAGTGCCTGCTCCTGTGAGGAGTGGCGAAGGTCCCTGTAGTGACTCAGAGAGAAATTTTAGTAAAGCTACTGCAGGATATTTTCCCCTGAAAATTCCATTTCCTCCTGGACATGAGCTGGTGTAGCACTAAATGTCTGTTTGTCTCATTCCAGAGTCCTCCAGGACAATGATCTGCGAGCAGTGCAGAGGCATTCACTAGAGGGTCTGCTCCTGCTGA
>NW_009623331.1:563-1895 GCF_000690535.1 Cariama cristata
TGTAGGTACCATCCCCTGCCAACCATGGTGGGCTACGGCCTCACCCTCCCTGAGTCTCTGGTTCTGTTTATCTGAGAATCAACATTTTTGGGGTGAGAACCATCTAGAGCAAGGCAAAACCCATGCATGCCTTGCTTCTGCCAGGGTTTGGGTGAAAAGACCTCCGTTGCGGTGAAGGCAGAGCCCCATATTGCTGATCACTCTTGGGATAGCCTCTGTGGTGGCTATCCCAGGTGGAAAGAGAGAAGCCTGCACTATCCTTTCCTCTATAGAAAGCCCAGATGGGCTGAGGTTGAGAGATTTCTGCTTCAGCCTCCAGCTCTGAGCAAGGCTAACCTCAAAGCTAGCACAGGTTTTTTCTATTAAAAAAAAATCAGTGAGGTTGCTCAGCATCCAGCTGAGTTCCCCCTCTTCTTGGAGGACAAACAGAATTACATCTATGTCCACACATTGTCATACAAAATTCCAACAAGCGCTTTGTCTCTTAACACTGCAAACTAATATCAGATACAAACACTGTGTGAACTCAGAGCTGTGTAATGTATATGCTGCTAGTGTCAAAGCAAATGAAAGTAAACATGACAGTGCAAATGGAATTAACATTTTCTGTTCTAATTTTAACAGGGATTTATCTTACAACAAAATCCTGTCCATTGAGGAACATGCTTTTGAGCCACTTCCTTTTTTGCAAGTCATGTGAGTTACACAAGTTTCTTTCTAGTGTATTTAGTGAAGTCTGTTTGCATTGATAACCCTTTTTGTGCTAGAAAATGTTCCTGTTACTTTTAGAACAATGAGTACATTTCTCCTGCTAAAAGACGAACTGAGCTAAAGAGATCAGTGCAGATGGCTGGATGACCCACAGCAGGACGAGAGATCGTAGTGCGGTTGTCCAAACGCAGCCATAATAGAAGCCATTTCTTGAAGGCTTGCTGTATCCTGGAACAGAAATAGATTAGGCGCATGTGCACTTCATTTCCTTGCCCTGAGAGGTTAAAAAAAAAATGAGAAAACAGCAGTTTCTTTCCTAGTCTACCTCAGATTTGCATATTTCCTACAAATCAATACTGCTTCACTCCAGCTTCCTGTAGGACAGACCTAATTCAGTTCTGTGATCTTCTTGTTCCCCAGAAACCTTGAAGGAAATCTCATCAAGCAGATCCGGAACAACACTTTCCAGGCATGGCATGGGATGCAGTTTTTACAAAAGCTGTAAGTATAACAAGGTCTAAGGGTAGATCAGAACGAGACTCCGCAGTGACAGTGTGGAAGCGCAGATTTGCTCTCTGTAAAGTACTGAATCCTGCTAGAGATGTCATCCAGAGTCCAGCA
>NW_009623331.1:1926-2383 GCF_000690535.1 Cariama cristata
AGCCTGAAAGCCACTTTCTCCCGGCCTGCTTGTCTTCTCCATGGCTTCCTCGAACCAGCATTAGGTTCAAACGGCAGCGGTGGGAGCCCAGGGGGATAGATAAGAAAGAAATGCCCTGGGAAGGGAGAAGAGGCAGGGTGATGAGGGGTATGGGATATGACCCAGATTTCTAGCCAGAAATTTCACTTTGCATATTTAAAAGTAAAGGGTCCCAAAAACATCCACAAAAAGGAAACTTTGTTCTTTTGATGTCTTGAGAAAAGGTGACTTAATCCATAGTTGGTTCTATCAAGAAGCCCTTCCAGGCATAGGTTCACCACTTCCATCTGGGCCTGATTTTGCCCACCAAGGGTTCATATACATAAGGAAAAGGCCACAGTCTCCTTGCTCTACTGAGAAGTGCACTACTTCTCACATGAAACACCAAACTTAGGCTAGCTAATGTGACGCCCATCTA
>NW_009623332.1:0-8702 GCF_000690535.1 Cariama cristata
GATTCTATGATTCTATGATTCTAAGATTACTTTAGTTTTCAGGTCATCATCTCGTAGTTAAAAAACAGTGAAAAAAGAAGAAAATTATCAAAACACAGTTGGTTTTGTTTGTTTATTTTCTAGTTGCCTTTAAAAGTGTAGAGAAACAGGCAGAAATTTTGCATATTACTCATAGGGTAACTTGAATTATGCGTACAGAGCAGTGCAGAGCAAGCCTCTATGATATGATCAGAGAAGGATTTGCTGGGGTGGAGATGACTTAAGTGCTGCTCACATCTGACCATATTCTGGGATGCATCACAAAGACCATTCAAAGCATTATGAAAAATTACAGATTTTTTTTAAATATCAGGATTGAAACATACCTTCATGAATGTCAGTAGCACAGGATCATATTATAGAAGTCTTATAAAATGTCTGATTTGAAATTTTTCTGCAAATTTTACTATAATTGAAGTCACATACTGATTTCACCAATCTGACTCTATAACCTGAGGCCAACAGCTTCAGTAATGCAAAAGGAGTTTTCAGTAAATGAACAAGTAAGTGTGTTTGACTGTTTCTGGAGTCTGTGATACAGACATTGATGCTAAGCAAATTGTTGTTATTTTGCAACAAGTCCACTGAAATGCTTTGTGAGGAGACAGAAATTTCTTGGGATTTGAGACATACATATACACAAAGAGGCTTTATGAAATGCTAACTTGTGCCAGTTTGGTTTGTGTTGCCCTTGAAGAGCTGTTAACTTCTCAGAAATGAGATCACTTTGTTCTTTTCTAGGGCAGTTAGTCCTCTCTGTATTCGGTGGTATTGAAATAAAATTAAATATAAGAACAGGTGGGAATTTAGGATGAGCATCTGCCATATATTTTTTTAACCTCAGTCTCAAGTATATGGTATTGCTTTCTTTCAGAAAATAGAGGTGGATGCAAAACAATAGATATCTTACAAAGAGACAAGTTAGATTTTTATATCCTCATTATAGCACACATGCATGCCTCTAAATGTTCCATTAATTCCTGTTACCGTAAGTAAATTTGTGTTTAAGCCCCTAAAAACTTAGCTAAGCCTTAGGGAGTGATTAAATTATGGTTGAAGGATTGTGTATTACTAGAACATAGTCCCCTACGCAGACTTTGTAGTTCAGGCACATCCCTATGTGTCTTGGATGACCTATGGGCCAGTTAAAATTATTAACTGTGTTTATAAATGCTCATACTGGGGACACAGTCACTCACTGGTCTCCCGCATGATGCTCATTGAAGTTCTCCTTTAGGTAAACAGCAGCTCAAATCCTTCAGACAATGTTGATGGTAGCAATAATGACCATCTTCTGTTTAATGGTTTGTTATTTAGACCCCTTGCCTCTAAAAGAAGATCCCTATTTTCTGTCGCCTCATCATCATGTGTTATTTAAATATGTCTCCCAAGAAAGCTCCTCTAACCACCAGGTATGGTAAGGATATGCTGAGAACATGAACCTTTGCTTTTGAATCAGAGCTACCATACAGTCAGGAGTGCAAGGAATGTGGCTAGAAAAATGACAGATGAGGGGGAACATATAGAGAATGTGTAAGTGAAAAGTACATCTTTGCTACAGAAAGTAGATATCTGGGAATTTCCAGAACTTTCAGTGCTGGACCTTATAGTAATTTTATGTTCTTGATTTTGAGGTTCCTAATTCTTGTTTTGTACTTTATTTGCAAAGTATAAGAAAATTTGCTTGTTTTACAGAGATTTTAAGAAGTATAAAAGAATTCCAATCTCCTGCTGCTGTCAGTTTAGAAAGGAATTTATAGAGCCAGAAGTCACAACCCAACAATTACTCTTTACAATCAGTAGTGATCCAAACTTCATGAATTCTTCCAATTCTTTTTGATTCCGTCTCTGTTTTTTTACCTCTCTAAAGTACAGGAGCATGTCTTGCAGAGTTCAGTTATACTTTATGTAAAAGAAGCACTTCTTTTATTCCTGTCTTTACTGTATCCAAATTAATTCATTCATGGTTTGTGATGAAATTTGGTGCACTACACAGTCATAATCTGAGGCATCATACTTGGTATCCTGAAATCATGTGTGTGGGCAGGTGTGAGGAGTATTTCTAATGTCATGACTACCACCAGGTATTCATACACCATCACCAGGTTTCTGTAGGCAATAGAGATAACGTATTTAATAAAGAATCATAATGGTGCTTTGAAATGTATCTGCTTGCTTACATTATTTAAAGACATTTTAGGAAGGAAAAAAATGTGATAGGATGACAAACACTAAGATTTAAAATTCATTTACTGTTTCCAAAATTATTTCAAGGTATGATTTCTTTGTCTGCATCATGCATTTCATGAGCCTTCTCTTCAATTCCCCTAGGTTCATTTGTTTTTCTTATACAGAATTCATTTAGTTGTTCATATAACCATCTGCTTTCTAGTACATCTTCATTTTTCTCTTTCATGTCAGGGTTTTTTGCTTTTCAGCATTTTTATTGCATGTTTGCAAGTTCCTAGCTTTGAGCTATGGAAGCAACAAGAATTCAAATCTCTGAGACCAACTTTTTTTAAGATCATTTACTTATTAATCTACTGACATGGTTTTGTAGAATGCAAATACATGAAGACCATATTCCAGAACTTTAGAGCACTACCTAGAAAACATCAGGAAACCTCAGTTACAATAAAAAATCATGATACTTGGCACACTTATGACTAAGACCTTCTCTGAGTTATATAATTCCTATGAGTAACAAATGTATTTTTTTTCTTTTTTTGTTTTTGAAAAATAAAAGCCTTGAGACTGCTGTTTGAAGTGCACGATTATTTTGCTTACATATGTGTAAAATGGGTATAAAACTCACATCATGGATATTGCAAAGGAGTCCTAATTAACTAACAATTTCAAAGCCCTTTGAGATTTGATGAAAAATGCTATTAAAGTGTTATTACAATGACAAAGAATCATAGAATCATAGAATAGTTTGGGTTGGAAGGGACCTTTAAAGGTCATCTAGTCCAACCTCCCTGCAATGAGCACGGACATCTTCAACTCAATCAGGCTGCTCAGAGCCCTGTCCAACCTGACCTTAAATGTTTCCAGGGATGGGCATCTACCACATCCCTGGGCAACCTGTTCCAATGTTTCATATTTTACTACGATCAAATGATTAAAGTTGGTGTCTCCTCATGAAAATATATTGACTTATAGTTTCGAGTCTTAAACTTCAAAATGTAATTTTCAAGATCAAAGACTGTATGAGTACTTTTTTATCACTACACTGAAAAATAAATTGCACATCCATTTCATTAGTATATGTTACTAACTTCAACCTCTACAGTGCAGTTACTAATAGTTTTTTTAGCTGTGAACTGAGGTCTGTTGCTGGTGAATGAATAAAAACTGAGGATGTCATTTTTATTGCCTGACCAAAGCGTAAAAGAATTCACCTGTGCTGATAGCCATAAATTCTTGAAAATGTTTACAAATACTGTCCGTTGACAGCTACCTTTTACATTTGTCTTACTAAAATCATTGTTTCCAGGCTTTCTACTGTTCTTTACCATATGTTAGCTCTTGGAGTGGAGGGGATATGTTTTTTATAGTGCAATGGAGCAGTATCCTTTAAAGTGATCTTGTAGGCATCATTACGTTTTAAAGAACAAGTAACAGGTGTGAGATATTAAGGAATTAAGTTCTGCATGAACTTGTGAATTCTACTCTATTTGGCAAAAATTATTTTCATTGCAACTTTCACTTGTCTTGTAAGCTCCGTCATAATTAAGATGTTAAAGGCTATGATTCTACAAACATTTTTCTTGGTGGTAGAACAGCTTAAGTAGTTGTCATTTTCTCCCTCTCTTAACTGTTTGCTCCTATCCTTTCTCTTCCTTTCAGTTGTCCTATGGGATAAACCAGCTCAAGACACAAGTTCAAGAGAAAACTATCCACTTTCTTGGCAAAACCTGACAGAGTTTGTTTTTCTGAACACTATTTTGCGGACATTGGGATAGAAGTAACAATGACAGAGACATAAATGATCCTTAGTGCTGAAAATTCACATGCAGCAAAGACAAAAACTCCTTTTGCTAAGACAGTAATTTTAAAGGACTATCTTTACAGAAGCTAACAGGCTAGACCGAAGTTGCTGCTGTGACTAATCTTCTAACCAAACATCACAGCAGTGTGTCAAAGAGATGTAAAATAAGACTATTTTTCTGACCAGAAGTGATTCCACAGTCATGAATTATCAGACCAGGCTGAAAAGAAGCGATGCTATGAAAGATTATGCCCCTTATAGCTGAGAATCATAAGTAAGAGTGGTATGAGACAAGCAGGAATCTATTCAGAGCTGGATTTTGTTTTTCACAGGTTTCTTGGACTTTTTTCCCCGAAGTCTGTGCAAGCTTAAGGATTTCATGTATTTCTTGCTCTCCTGTCGTGTTCCTGTATTACCTCCAACTATGAAAGCAGAATTGCCACAGACCAGTGGTCTCCATGCAGAACATGTTAACTCTAGGTTCTTGGAAGAACTGTGACAGCTGCCCTGAAAGTATCTTCCTGAAAGTCACAGTGCTGTGAACAGTGACCATCACTACTCACAACATGAGACCTCAGGACCGTATGGAACTGAGTGGTTGAATCCAAGCACAGCAAGCTAATGCCTGCCCAGAGAGTGGACATGTGCCAGGGCGAAACAGCAATCTGTACCACTGCTCTTAAAGAGTTACCTTTCATTGCTGAGCATCATAAGTTTCACAGTAGTGCAGTTTTATCACAAAATCATAGATAAAATCAGAGAATGAAACCAGAGTAAGAAGCAAGGAGCTAGGCATACATGAAAAATGTGAATGTTTGTATGTCAGGGAATGTTTTCCCAATCATTTTAATCTGCTTATTCTTAAAGAATTACCACTTCTCTGTAGGAATAAATAAAAAAAGAAATATAGATCTTTTCAAAACAAAAACTGAAATAAAAGTTCTCTCTCAGTGTACACTGTCTTTTCTGTATCCTGACTTTTCTGAAAATTTAGCCCATGGAGGTTAGATTGCGAAGGACAAAAGAGAAGATGGGCTCTTGCAAGTGAGCTAGAGGGAGTTCTAAGAACATGGGCTTGGATGGAGTGAGAAAATGTAAAGTCAAAGGCAGAAGTTAAAAGAAGGCAAAGAAGGCAACTGAAGAGCATCAGGGGGTGTAACATTATCATTAGCGTTATGATGAAATGTAAGGAGGGGTGGAGTTGTGTTGATAATTGAAATGAAATTAGAACACCATAATTGCCTTCTGGAAGAACTAAAGTGTGCTATTCTTACCAATAGCAGATTAACGTGGGAATATTAAAAAAAAAAAAAAAAAAAAAAGAAACCAAAAAATCCAAACAAATAACATCAATAAAAAACCCAAAACAAAACAAAAAAACCCAAACCCAAACCATTTTAGTACAATTAAAATGTGACCAGATATTTCCTACTAGAAGAGAAGCAACATCTTGCGTTAACACTGTGATGCTTCCGAGTGAAAGGTAAGATAAAACTTGGGTGAGCTTTTTTTCTTCTCCCTGCTTCCAGTAGAGCGAGGCTCAGACTGGGACAGTCCTTGCTGCCTGCCAGATCTCATGTGAGAACGCTCTGATCTGCAATTCAGCAGCTGCATGCTACAGCGAGGCTTTTATGTGGAGAGGTGCCAGGTCTTTTATAGTTCAACCAGATATCGAGATCTTTGTTTAGAGCTAGCAAGCTCAGACTGTTTTCAGTGCTCTGGAAGCCCAGCTAGAATAACCTTTGCAGACAGGAAGCACACAACAAAGTCCAGCAGGTTCCCTGAAGCATGGGTTTAAGCAACCAAAAATGAGAGAGGGAAAAATTCCTGGAACTTCTCCAAGGACTGAGGCAGAGTGTGCCTTTCCTCTTTGGCTCTCTGATTCTGGTTTTCAAAGACCACTGTCACAGCAGTCCTTCTAAGAAGAGAGATCATTCAGTGTACTTCCTCTGCCTTAGAGGATTCTCTGATTGTCCATTAATATTTCGCCCTCTGGTGCATAAATACATGCCATAGGGGGTAGATACTGATTGGTATGTTTGTTTTTCTCTGGGGTTGATGTGCTTTTAAGTGTGTGGGCTTAATGTTCTGGTAATAAACACACTGACATAAATGCAGTTTTGTATTAGGTGCACAAAGAGGTTCATTCTGCTCTTTTTCTGGAGGAAGTCTCTCTCAAGGACAGATGCAACATATTGGGGGGCTGGACTGCAGTCATGTCATGACCTCGTTTAGGAACCGTGTAGAACTATAGTACCCCAGGGAAATCATCAGTGAGACCATGTTCTTGGGGGTATTGCTTTTTCAGCATACAGAGGACAAAAATTGTTCTGCCCTGTAACTTTTCTTCTGACACATTCATCATTTATCCAATATTGTAGTTTTCTTCTGTGGGTATAAGAACAAGGAGTCCAGGACCTACTATTCTGAGTGGTCTCCAGGAATCTGAATAAAAATGGGAGTATGTCCTGAAGAAACAAACAAACCAGGTCTCATGAGATGATACTGTGCATAGATTCTGACTACAGGTGAAATGATAATGCAAGTTATTAATGGTCTGTTGTGCAAAGGGCAGGACAGACCAGCATACAAATTGTAGCAATAGTTGACAAACACAGAGTGTGTGGGAATGGCATGACTGTTTTGTATGTTTGCAGCAAGGCAGACAATTAAAGAAAGCAACTGGGTGCATTTTTTAGAACAGTTGATCCCAGTTAAATTCAGCAAATAAAGTAATTTAAAAAAACAAACTCAAACCAAACAAAAATTAATTTAATTTAATTTTTTTGAAGCTCTTTTGCTCTGAAAATGAAATAAGTTAATTTTAAAACTAAGTTATACTCTTCAACATCCAAAATCCATGTATTTCCCCAAGTGAAAGTGTCAGAGTCACACAACACTGATATGGAAATAGATTCTGAGAGCCTGAAAAAGAGATCAGACTGAAGAGGAGAGAAGATATTTTTGAGAAGAAAAAGAATAGACAGAATTAATCATTGAAATGACTCATTAAAATGTTATGACATGCCAGAAAAGTGGACTCTAGGACAGGTCACAGTTTGTTAGGACAAGAAATAAAGGCAAACTATTCAACTAACAGTGGAATTACAAGCTTAATGCCCTTTATCTCTTGTGTCACTTTATCCAAGCAGACTCAGTTCTGCTCAGTACCCCTCATAACACCCCAAGCCCATTTCCTTCCTTTCTTCTGTATTACTCCAACAGTTGAACATTTTAATTCTCACAGGGCACTCATGTTGCAGACCTTTATCTGCAATATACCTGGTTTTATCTATGAGTACCCTAAATCATACCAGTTTTCTCCTTTCTCTCCTATTTTACATGAATACCATGTAAGGAAGAGGCAGTATGTACCAATTCTTTTCTTGAAGGTCTAATTATGTTGCAAGGACAGCCTTTCCTGGTTAGCCAGCCAAGTAGGCAGGTGTTGAAGTCATTCACGTAGTAACATTGCTCAACAGGAGAAGGGTGTGGTGTTCCTCTTCTCTAAACAACCACAAGGGCTCATGAATGTTGTAAGAACTCAGGAACTTTGAGATTTCTAGGTCTCTGTCAAATATGACTGAAATTAGCCTATGTTTTAAGGTTATGAGAAGCTGGCTCATAGGTGAGTGGGCAAACAGCACAATCACATAATCTTTGCTTCCCTAAGCAATCAGACTGAAAAAGAAGGCAGAAAAGGGAGACCTGGAAAAAGATCTGAAAAGTAGGATAGGACAGGAAAAAGTGGGAAAAAAAGGAAAGGAAACAAAAAAAAAACCCAATAAATTGAATTTCAAATGGGTATATGGAACTCTTATTGAGTTCACAGCTACAAATATGTAACTTTTTTAGTAAAAAGAAGAATTTAAATTTACAGCAGAATACATTTAAAAGAATCCTAGTAGGTACAAATTACATAACTGATAGTATACTTACCTTCTTCTGCTATAACTGAACCCCATCTGTGTATCCAGAGCCATTCACGCTCTGCAGGACAAAAATTACCTTACTCTTGCCTAACAAACAACATAAAATTATTTTATCTTGCTAATAGTGAATTTGTGGAATATCTTCCAAAACTGTTCTAGGAAGGCCTTGCTCCTACTGTAAATGTTACCTATTACTTCATGAACTTCTTGAATGACAGTGGTCAGACTGGTTGCACCTGTCAGTCTAGATCCTGTATACTGTCTCAAACTATTGCCCTAAATCACTGGCTGTACTCGAATATAAAAGTCTGATGTTAACTGTTATCTTCTTTTCACTCGAGCAAGAATATCTTACATCTTAGGGGGAAAAAAAAAAGAAAGTATACAAGAGAGAAAAAAATCTATAGAAATACTTTGTAATTTTAGTTCATCTCATGAATGCTAAGTTAGGTTTTAAAAATCCCATACAATCACATAGTGAAATTATCTTATTACTAAAATGGTCATACATAAGATGCTGAAGAGCTAATGAGTAAGTAGTGCAGTATGTGTTAATACACTGGTAACCATCTGCAAAGAATTTAGAAGGATGAGACTGATGGTATTTATATTAGGAGGCTGGAAGGCAGGTACTTCTTTTTATTGAGTTGCACAATGTTTGGATTACAAAGTCCTAGAACTGGCCTCAGGTGTCAAAAAAAAAGGGGGGGGGGGGGGCTGCTCAAAAGCACTACTACGCG
>NW_009623332.1:8733-13421 GCF_000690535.1 Cariama cristata
AGGCGGAAAGTATCCGTTCTCTCTGTGTACCCTGACAACTTGAAACTGTACAATATCTTTCCTCAGTTTCTTTTCTCTTTTCTTAGAATTGCTTTAATTGAAGCAATGATGCAGTGATGCTTTTGCAGACCATCATGTCAGTGCAGGATGAACAAGTTTCTTTTCCCTTCTCCCAACAGTGATTGGAAGTAGACATGGCAAAATATCTCAGATATGACTATGTCATGCATATTTAGATACAAAACTTGCCTCTTCTCTAGATTCCCTTTGTGGGTCAGTGGAAAAGGTCCTACCTAAAGCATACCCTTTAGGGTTGTACCTAAAGACAGTTCAGAATAGAACTTTTGTACAGACTTATACAGGGCTATAATCCCACCCTTGCACTACTCCTTGTTTCACTCCTGGTCTCTATTTTGCTGTAATTGTCCTTGCTGCAGGTGGTGTGACTGTTACCTGTGGCTCCTTTCTGAAGTGGATCTCCCTCTTAGACCAGCCCTGGAGCAATGGGTAGCACAATCCTCTTGTCTAGCCCAGCTCAATCACCTGGCCCAATAGCCAGGGACTACCCTCTGGGCTGGCACAATATGAGTATAAGCATAGCTTTCAGTCTTCTCACTTTCCCCTTATCTTTCATGAAAAGTAACAGGACTCCTGGGAAGCTAAGTTGACTGATCTGAGGAACCACAATAGCATCTTGAAAAAATGTTGCTGAAGATTTTTGTAGTGTTCTGAAGAGTTTTACAGAACTGATCTCTGCTTTCCTTTTAGCAAATAGAAGTAATTGATACCTGGTAGTAGGCACAGGCTGAATATTCTGGTCTTTTACTTTTCAGACAAAGCCAGTTAGAGCACTTTGTTCTATAAGCTTGTGACAAAGAAAAACAGAAAAGGGTAGAAAGTGAAGCCTTAAACAACTATGCAACAATCAGATTCTTCAAGATTAATAATCAAAGAAAACAGTGTAAAGAAGACAAAAACCAAAGGTGATTGAACCAGAAATGCTGAAATCTTTCATACTTGATGTTCAACTGAAATAGGATTTCCTACCTCATAGCTATCTTATTTGACACTCTTACTGGGGTTTACCAAAACTGTACTAGATTACATTCATTTACATTTCTGAGAGTTGCCTTGTAAACATAAGACACATATATTACTCATTAAAAATTAAATACAATCTTTTGGAAGCCCATTCTTAGGAAAGGAATGGGCTTTGAATCAAATTTCACCACTTCAGAGTCACAGAAATTACCTTATTAAAATTATTTCTCAGATAATATTACCATGCTCTGTTCATTAGTATTTCTTTAAAAGTATTGAGCAAAATTTACCACATCTCTGAAAGTTATCATTCTTATGCCTTCACTTCAACCAATAACGTTTACTATGGTGTATGCTCTAAATCATATAATGATATCAGGTAACAGCTCTGCTTCTGCACATTTCATCCTTTCATCTCAATATTCAGTCATAGCAGTGTACCACTGTTGCTATTTGCAGTTGATTTTCCTGTACTATTAAGGTTAAAGGGAGTTTGCATGTTTTGGAAGTAAAAACTTATTACGTGCTAATGGAAATGAGAGCTCAGGGGGTTGACTCGTGTCACAGAACAGAATCAATTGAACTGTCGATCCTGAACAGGAGGAACAAAGCAGAAAATGGATGGATAGGCACCTTCAAGGAACGTTGTTGACATAATCTTTTTTTATGTCAATAGATGCAAGGTAGAGTCAGTATGGACTAAGAACTTCTGCTGATAAAATATAACTTGATTTACTGCTTCTGAATATTCTATATTTTAAGGGAAGATTACTACACCACTGAGACCTAATATCAGCTTCTCCACCAAGAGGATACACGCAGCCAACAAAAAATATTTGATTATCTTTTCTTTCTTCTTTTATAATACCTTTATTATTTATGGAGGTAATACTGCAACACTTATGTCTTTTGCAATATTTTTTCTTGTTCTGAATAGCACTTGTGTAATCTGTTTGCTAACCCCATGTGATTCCCTGAGATGAATATTTTAAACTAGACATATGTTAGTAACTTGACCCAAAGAGTGTATGAAATCTGACAAAGATGCTTATATCATGCATGAAGGAAAGCATGGACTGAACAATCTATTGTTCTTTTACAGGTAAAAAGATTATCTTATCACCATGGATGACTTGCTATAACATGTAGAATTTTGCCTAGGAAAGACTTTCTTTGCAAAGACATTTTTTAAGGTAGAAAAAGATACTTTTCTCTGGCTTTTTTCTCCTCTTAAGACTAAACACTATAATTTCCCTGCAAAGCTATCTATGATAAGAAGATTAAAAAAAATTGAGATGAAAAGAATTTGAATGGATACTAACATAAAAGACAAAGAATTGTTGAGGCTGAAAACGAACTTTGAGCATGCAATGTCATCATGGGTGTCACATGAAGAAGCGATCTGGCACAATAGAAGAGCTGAAGCCATTAAAACTACTGTAGTCACTGACATTTTTTTCCTTCCTTTTAGCCTGTGAATCATCCACAAACACACAGAATCACAGAACCATTCAGGTCGGCAGGGACATCTGGAGGTCATCTAGTATACACACCTACTCAGAGGAGGGTCAGCTAGAGTGGGTTGCTAAGGGCTGTGTCCAGTCAGGTTTTGAGTGTCTACAAGGATGGAGGTTCCACAGCCTCTCTGGGACACCTCTACCAGTTTTTGACCACATTCATGATTAAAAAACAAACAAACAAGTTTTTTCTTATGTTCAGGTGGAATTTCCTGTATTTCAAATTGTGCCCATTACCTCTTATACTGTCACTGTATACTACTGAGAAGAGTCTGGTTCCACCTTCTTTAATGCCCCCAAAGATATTTTTACACACATAAGAACCCCCTGAGACTTCTCTTCTCCAGGCTGAAAAGTCCCATCTCTCCCAGCCTCTCCTCATATGACAGATGTTCCAGGTTCTTAATTAGCTTTGTGGTCCTTGGCTGAACTCACTCCAATATGTTCATGTCCTTCTTCTGCTGGAAGCTCAGGACTGGACACAGCGCTCCGGATGTGTCTCACCAGTGCTGAGTACGGGAGAAGGATCACCTCCCTTGACCTGTTGACAATGCTCTGCCTAATGCAGCCCAGGAGGCTGTTGGCCTGCTTTGCTGCAAGGGTGAATTGCTGACTCGTCATCAACTTGGTGTCCACTGAGGGAATAAACATAGCCAAGACACTTGTATATTTTTATATCCAGTTGAAGTGAAAGTGCAGTCATCACACATTGTAGGACTTCAGATGAGTTTAAAGGCAGTGTCAACACTGAGGTCCTCCTATTAGCAGTTTAACCTGAAGCTCTTTTGAGTGTATCATCAGTTTTTTGAACTTGGCTTTAGCTTGGGAAGAACTCAACCATTTCACAAAGCTGAATTTTCAGTCAAACCACTCTTATTTCAAAACTCAACTCTAGTCTGGAGAAAAAAAATGTTTAATTACATACTTCAGTGCACTTCAGAATAGCAGCAGTACTTTGTTAATCGCCACTGCAAGCTTCCAAACACCACTGAGATTCATGATCATCATTTTAAGCTGATCTAAATCCGCGATAACAGGGAAGTGCCTATAACAGAGAAAGTAGAAACCTGAATTCTGCTTTGGTTATAATGTTGGTAGTAATAGAGCAGAATAACGAGCATCAAAAATTTGGTAGCTTCACTGAATGTGGAATGTTTTAGTACTCGTGTCATGAACTACACAAAATCATGGTTTTGCTTTCCTTTACAGATGAAGTACCTAGTCCAAAACAATATCTCCTTGAATCACTTTGTAAGTTTAGAAAGTAGCATCAAAACTTTATTTCTTAAAACTCATAGTAATGGATGTCAGCTTTATTTGAAAGTCTGTGAAGAGTTAAAATAAATCTCAGAGTACATTTAGAAGACATATTTAAAAAGAACTTGACAAGCAGTGAGTCTTTTGGAGCATGATAGTTTGTTGTCATTCACAGCAGCATGCTTGGAAATTAGCAGAATCTAAGCTCAAAATTTCTAAACACAATTGAGCTTTCTGACATCTGAGATCCCCACAAAGCCTAGCCATGAGAAAGAGTTTGAAGTATAGTCTACACACACCAGGAAAAGAGTCAACTAAAACAGAGGAGATGAACAGCAAGCAAGGTTAGCAGCATTAACATGTCTGTTAATAGTTTGTCAGAATCATTGTGTGTATCATTGTGTATGAGTAAAAAACAAGCAGTATAAGAGGACTGTCAAGTGCTGAATGAAACTGGAAAGTCTCCTGCATGCAGAGCAGGAGAAAGCCCAATAGCTGGCAGAGAGGACTGACAGGTATAAGAAAATCCTTGATATATGTAAGAACATTTAAATCGCATTACTAAGGAATAAATCATTACTTATTTTGATAGTTCTGTATACTGTTAAATTTTTACCACTTGTGGTTTTACTGTACTTTACTGTAATTTTTAATGAAAAAAACCCATAAACCGTCAGGTTATACGCTGTTCCAGCTTTCAGTTGAGACTGGGGCTGCTATTTTGTCCTGCTTTGGCTAAAACAGGACTGTTTCTCCTTTCAGGAGTTTTTTCTTTCAGTTAAGTTTCTTCTAAGTAACTGCACTTTCTGAAAGTGCAGCTGCATGTTTTTTCAGACACTGTCTTCATTTCAGGCCTGATAACGCTTGATGTTT
>NW_009623333.1:0-324 GCF_000690535.1 Cariama cristata
CTTCCAACTGAAATGTTCTATTCTATTCTGTTCTATGACCATTGTCCCTTGTTTCCCTGCCATGCACCTCTGTAAAGAGTCTGCCTCATCTCACATTTTATAATGTGCTTTGACACCTCACTTTGTCACCCATATATTCTATTGTAAAACGGGGGGGTTCTACTCTTTTACACTCCCCAGTAACCAGTGACCAGATGAGAGGAAATGGCCTCAAGCTGCACCAGGGTAG
Organism: Cariama cristata; assembly: GCF_000690535.1. Lineage (NCBI taxonomy): Eukaryota > Metazoa > Chordata > Aves > Cariamiformes > Cariamidae > Cariama > Cariama cristata. The sequence continues at coordinate 230 of NW_009623333.1, forward strand.
GTTTAGATTGGCTATTAGGAAGAATTTCTTCACCAAAAGAGTTGTTAAGCATTGGCACAGGCTGGCCAGGGGAGAGGGTTTTAGTTACCATACCT